>NW_020956207.1:337176-393975 GCF_003031625.1 Empidonax traillii
TCTCCAGGCTGAGCAATCCCAGCTGTCCCAGCCTTTCCTCCCAGCAGAGCTGCTCCAGCCTCTGCCCATCTTGGTGCCTCCTCTGGACTCTCTGCAGCAGCTCCATGTCCTTGCTGTGCTGTTCCCAGGGCTGGAGCAGCTCTGCAGGGGGGTCTCCCCTGAGGGGCAGAGGGGCAGAATCCCCCCTGCCCTGCTGCCCACGCTGCTTTTGGTGAATGATAGAGAGAGAGGGAGAAATATTCACCTACACCTGCCTGTGCATACACATTGACACATACACTTGTACATACAGTCACATACCGACACATGGATGTATACATATACATATACATATATATATAATACACATATACACACAATGTGGGCGTCTCTCTGCCTCTCCTGTTACCCCCAGCACCCCAAAGCTTTTGTCCCTGACCCCGGGGACGTGCAGTGCTGGTGCTGCGAACCCAGGCAGGAGGGGGAAGGCAGCAGATGGGTGCAGACAGAGAGCGAGCGCAGGGAGAGCCGAGCCAATATTGCTCACTATGATAGACAGTGGTCTTAGCACACCAGCAGCCTAATGCAACGTTTTTTGCTGTCAGTTTGTCGGTAGATATGCTGGCAAGGGGTGGATTTAAGGAGGAATGCGAAGCGGCAGAGCTTGCTGCTGTTTGCAGAGATCCTCCTGGTGGTGCAGAGGGTGGGCTGGGGGAGGGCACTGGGCCCATCACAGCCAGGGGAAACGAGCAGGCACGATGGTTTGTGGAGCTACACACCAGCATCCCACCAGCTGAAAGTCCAGCTGAATTCAATGTGTGTTTTCCCTGCCTGCAGATAAACTGGGGATGGGATCTGGAGCTGGTAGAGGGGAAAAACAAGGAGCGGGGAAAAATAAGGGGGTTTTGCTATGACGATGGAATTTCATATGGGATAGGCTTACTTTACTCTGAAGAGGTCATAATATGAGTACATATATATATATATATATTTGTAAATACAGACTCTGATGACTTAGTATTCAGAAATCAAGACTTGGGGGAATTTCCTCCCTGAACAATGCCCTTCTCTCAGTTCCACTCCTCAGCGTTATGTGCCAGGGTCTCTGATGCTCCGTGTCACCCCTCCATCCCTGCCTGCTGCTTCTAGTCCTGGGTGCTGCATCTCAGAGTCTTTCTCATCCCTGTGAGGCCTCACGGTTTTTACTTCATCTTTGTACCCTCTCAGAACACCCCAGCACCCCTTATCTGAGATTTCAGCCATCTGGACATTTTAGCTACCCCCTAGGTGTGCTCTCACCTCAGGATGTGGGATTCTGCCTGAGTTGGATTCTACCACAAAAGCCTCTGTGAGAGGAAGCTCCCAGGAGCTCTCTGTGCCCCCTTTCTCCCCCCTGCAGCTCATTCTCTTAAATATCTGCAACTTCTTTGAGGTTATTTCACCTCATAGAATCACACAGCCCATGATAGAATCACAGGATCATAAAATCACAGAATCACAGAATAGTTTTGGTTGGAGGGAACCTTAAAACTCACCCAGTCCCACCCCCTGCCATGGGCAGGGACACCTTCCACCAGCCCAGGTTGCTCCAAGCCCCGTCCAACCTGGCCTTGGACACTTCCAGGGATCCAGGGGCAGCCACAGCTTCTCTGGACAACCTGTGCCAGGGCCTCACTGAGTCAAGAGTTTCTTTCTAATATCTCATCTAACCCTGCCCTCTGGCAGTTTGAAGCCTTTGCCCCTTGTCCAACCACTATGTGCTTGTATAGAAAGTCCCTCTTTCTTCTTTTTATAAACCCCTTTAGGCACTGGAAGGGGCTCTAATCTGTCCATGGAGCCTTCTCTTCTCCAGGCCAAAGACCCCCAGCTCTCCCAGCCTGTCTCCAGAGCAGAGGGGCTCCAGCCCTCGGAGCATCTTCATGGTCTCCTCTGGACCCATCCTAACAAGTCTGTGCCTTCCTTGTGTTGGGGACCCCAGACCTGGATGCAGGATTCCAGGTGGTCTTTCCCAGGCTGTGCTGGCTTCTGGCATCATTTCAGAAGCCATTTGCAGCTCTTGCCCTAGTTGTCTTGGCTGAGTGTTGGTTTGGTTTAATGGCTGAGCACAGGTTCTATTACAGACAACAGATGCTGAATTCTGTTCTCGTCCCACCTCCAAACCCTTGAGTAACAATTTTCATCTTTTTTTATCTCCTGCATAATTTTTCACACTTTCTGATTTCAGTGACACTCGGATGCATTTGGTTGGGTAATATTTCCCCTTTTCATCCTGCCCTGCTGCATTTTGATATCTCATTGTGCATCCTACCTTGTCCTGTCAGCCGTGGACTCCAAATGACTATGCAAAATTCAGGAATACTTTGGAACACGCATTCCCCCACCTCTCTGGGGCCAAATATTTAATGACTTTTTCAAATACAAGAGAGGAAGTACTTGATTAACACATTCATTACTCATTTCAGGTATAGCACAGTCCAAACATCTCAGGGATAGCCTGTGATTTTTACGGTGAGTGGCTTGTAAACTCACCAACTAACACAGCTGTCGCTGTGGAGTACTTAGGTTTTAAGAAATTAATTCAATTTTGTGTCTTTCCAGTAAGCAAGAATTATATCATCATTAGTGTCGAGTGGATTTGCATGAGCCTGCTGCCTTGAAGGTGATTGTTTATAGTTGGAGCCCTGCTAACTCTGGTGCTGAGCTTTATGGTGTTGTATAATGTTTGTGTGTGTCCTTATGCTTTTACTGTTCCATCAGCGAGCAAAGCAAGAGGAAATAAGATTTGTTAGCAGTAAAGCAGTATACAATAGCTATTAAAATGGGGTAATTACATAATTAGCACGGTAGTGGTAACTCACCCAGCATGAACAACAGTAAAACAGGCCCCTGTTTCCCTTGGTCTGACTAGAGCTGGGACCCTAACAAAACTTCCAGAATGGTTATTTAGTTGAAACACACACGAAAAACTTAAAAGCCATCGTAAAACTGAGAAGGGAGGCCCAAAAAACCACAGAGAAGCCAAACACTTTCAAAGAAACAATAGTAAATTAGGTGTTAAAGATATAAAAGCCTGTTCCCTAACAATTTAATTAGGTAGCATGTCTGTTACAGACATTATGCTGCTAGTTTTGGAACCCATGGCAGGGCCTCACAGCTCTCAATTCACACTAGCCCCCAAGAGAGGAGTTTGTTATGAACGACTGATGTTTTTGCCCTACAGAAAAGTGTGATGGTAATCAAGTGAAAATGGCAGGTAGCACAAGAAATTACTATTTTTCTTTGCAACTTTCCTTGACATATATTTACAGTAATTAAAAGCCCACTTTGACAAATAGTTCTGGTTTTAATTAGCACCTGCTTTGGTTTCATCTGAGCTCATTCCCTCGAAGAAGGATCAAAACAACAAAACTCTCCTGGAGCGGGCTCGAGTTTGACTGGCGTGAGACAAGCCTGCCCCCAGCTTCTGTCCTGCCTGCTGGAACGGGACTCAGCAGGCAGAAACAGCAGCAGAGCCCTATTCTCTGGGTTTGTAGCCTTGGCTGAGGTCTTTAACTCCTCCTGCAACCACACAGTGTCTCTTGTTCTTGGAAGTGAACCTCTTCTTGCCCATCCGAAATCTGGCTGGTGGGGTTCTGGCTCCATGAAAGAAAGTGAGAATCCTGATGGTTTTGCTTGAGCTGAGCCCACCATTAGTCACTTCTATTAACTTGTGAGGCGGAACTGGGGACAGGAATGGTAGGGAAAGGTTTGCTTGTTAAGAGGTTGTTGTTAAATTGAAAGGACAGTACAAGTGCTTCACTGCAGCTCAAAAAGTCACCCCATCACTAGACACTGCAATAAACCTTCTAGAAAGGCTGACTTTTGCCTCTGAGGCTTTTAAGATGCAGTTGTTCCTCTTTGTGGCAAAGATGGTTCAGTTAATGACTGCTGTAGAAAGAGTGGGATCTTGTGGGAAGACTCTCCCTGACCTCTTCTCAAAGGCAGGACACTGAGCAGTAACTCCTGCTGTGCTCAGGGCAATTTTCAGGGATAAAGTTTCCATCAGAGTGTTGCCTGATGGCTTGTTCTTCCATCCCCTCCCAGCAATGTTTATACCCAGGAATGGAGATGCCATCATGAACTGAGGAGTCATTTATTTTTAGTGGAGCTTCCTTGCTGAAAAATGATGGCACATCCTTGATGGAATCAACCAAAACAAGTGGAGAGGTCCCCGCATAACCACTCTGTTGGTTTGCAGGCTTTGCCTTAATGCTCAATCTGATTTGGCCTAAAGTTGTGTCAGGGGAGGTTTAGGTTGGATCTTGGAAACAGGTTCTTCCCCCAGAGGGTGGTTGGCACTGAACAGGCTCCCCAGGGCAGTGGGCACAGCCCCAAGGCTGCCAGAGCTGCAGGAGGCTTTGGATGATCCTCTGGGGCACAGGGGGTGACTCTTGGGGATGGGCCTGTGCAGGGCCAGGAGTGGGACTGGATGATCCCTTCCAACTCAGTATGTTCTGTGATTCTGTGACTCTGATGGTGAAGGTGCCACGGAGAGCCACATCCTGCCCTACCATCAGCTCACCATCTTCATGCTGCCCTGGCCTGCTCTGAGCCACTGTATCCCCTCGGTGCTGCTTCTCATCCAGCAGATCTCAAACCAGTGACCAAATGAGACCAAGCCCTTTGGGGAAGTGGCTCTGCTCCCTGCAGAAATGGGGATCTTCAACTCCAGTTTGATGTTTGTCCATTTCAGGATTCAAAGATATGCAGGTCCACTCCAACATGGCCAGCTGGAGAAGAAGTTAGAGCTTTTCTCTTTCAGAGACTGCACAGGGATGTGCAGGAGCTGCTCTGCATGCTCAGTGTCCTCCAGAGAGGGGTGACAGCACTTCTGGGCAATTTTTTGAAGCTTCTAATTGTTACTTATCCTTTTGCATGTGCTTGCAGACCTGCGTTGCTGTGCTCAGCTGGAAAAAGGAGTAGCACTTCAAAACATGAGCAGGTCTGCTTCAAGTACCTCTTTGCTTCTCAGGACAGGGGGATGGGGGAAAGCAGCTCTCTTGAGGAGGAGCTGCTCCCTGCAGCCCAGGTGTGGTCCCTGTTCTTTGAGAGCATGGGATGTGGAGGATGTGCCTGGACTGAAAGTGCCTCTACCAGTGAGAGGCACACACACTGCAGGACCTGGGGATGCTCCCATGGAGCTGAGCAGGCAGAACTGGATCTCAGTGATAGCAACCAGTGGGGTTGGATGGCCAGGTTCCTCTGCCCCCATTCAGCTGCTCAGCTGAGCTGCAAAGCTGCAGATAAAGAGCAAAGATCCAGTGACTCGTCTTACTCTGGTATCCGTGTCCAAGGTTTTCTCTCCAGGCCACCGAGATTCCACTTCTCCTCCCAAGTAGCTGGCAGCAGCTCCCCTCCCCGGGGAGCAGAGGCTCCTGCATTTCCATGCTGTTGTGTGTGTTGTTTGCAAAGGGCTTTGGAGTGAAATCTTTCTCACAAGGTCTTTTTTTTTTTTTTTTTTTTTTTAGCACTTCATTGTTTTTTCAGGGCTGAAAACATAAGCTCAGCCATCCTGATGCTATTTTGGACCTCACACCTCTGCTTGACCTAAGAAAACTAAGGACAGCTGCAAAAATACAAACAAACAAATAACTTAGAGCATTGGATAGGCTTTAAACCACTAATGAGCTAAGCCTAACAATCCCCTTAGGAGGCATATGTTAATTTATATGTTTTCATTAAGTCTAGTCTTCAGCCTCCTGATTTGTCTGTGCAGTGCACAGCATGGCGGGGTCCTGGGTGGGCAGGGGGGATGGCAGTGGGACCGAAGCTTTGGCAATCAGAGCATTTTCTGGTATTAAACATCTGCCTAAAAAGAACAGTGACGGTGTCAGGGTGGTGTGATGAGACGTTCTGGTCACTTCATGTGCACATCCATCAAGCGAGGCTGCGAGGAGCTGGAGGAATGCACGTCATGGTGAATAGCAGGGAGGAGGATGGCACAGATCTCCAGCTGTGCACCGAGCCTCCACTGACCAGCCCTCTGTGAGACTCAGGGCCAGGGGCTCATTTCTGCCAGAGCTGCAAACCCCTGCCCATCCCACTCCATCTTATTACAGCTGAGCTCAGATTTCCCACACTCAGGCGCACAAATTGGGGGGGGAAATCAACCACCGGAGAGAGGGATGGTAATGTTCCCCCTGCTTGCTTTCTTCTGGTGTTACTGGATGTCAGCGGTTCTGGCATAAACACCGTGTTCCCCCCTCACGGCTCTATTTTCCAGCTCATTCCCGCGAAGCAGCAGTTATTCGTGACTTCACTCCAGATCTATTGCTCTGGGATTTGGGAAGTGCTGCCACTCCCTCAGCCCACATGGCCGCTGCGGGGTGGGGAGAAGGAGAAACGGGGAGCAAACAGAGCTGTCACCTTGCACGAGGTGGGAGATGGAGCCTGCCTGCACTGCCCGGGCCCCCTGCACCCCCCCAGGGGGGGAGGCAGGGCTGTGACCGAGGGCCAGGGGCATTCAGGAGGCCGGAGGAAACCTCCACGTATAAATAGCAACATGAGATACTCGCACAGCAGCTGCGAGAGCACAGCACCGGACGTGTCCATGCCCTGCAGCTCCTCCTCTGCAATTCCTGGAGGCCAACGCTGCGTGTTGGGTGGTGCAGCTGCAGGGTCAGCGCCTGGTGAGGGGATGGAGCATCTACTACACCTCCAGCTGCCCTGCTGCAGGCTCTTGTGCTCACACTGGGCTGTGTGACTTGGGAAACTGCTCCACCTTGCCCCTCTTACACAGGGCAGATGTGTCCACTGCGATTTTTGTCCTTGGTGGTCTGACCTGTGGAGACAGCACTGATGATTGGGGAGTGTTGAGGTGATCAGGGGGGGTTTGAGATACCAGAGGGGTGCTGGTAGAGAGGGAAGCCGTGAGTGGTCCTTTCCCAGCCCCACTGCAGACAGAGGCAGTTTTCCTCAACAGTAAGCTCCTATTTTCACTGCCCAGGCCAGTGCTGTGCAGCTGTAGCCTGGCTCCATCACTGTGCTCTCCACTTGCACATGGTCAGTGCACTGCAACTGCAGCGCTTCAGAGGGGCCTCTGGTCTTCAGGGCTCTGCTTGAGGGTAGCCAGCCTCCAATATCTGGGGCTCCACATCAATCATATTTAAAATAAATTATTTATTTGCACTGAAATTGCCCTGAGAGGCTTCCTAGCTCTGCTAGGAAGTTCCCACCCTGTTTTACTTATGATCTAACCTTGCAGTTTGTAACCCTTTGGCCGGGGATTGGCATCCATGAGACGGAAAACTAATTGCCCCTACTTTTTTGGGGGGAGTGTGGTTATTTCTCAGCTGGACTCAGCTCCAGCTGGATGACAAGGGGGAAAGGCTGTAGGGCCCTCAGGGAAGTGGAGAGAAGAGCAGGTCATAGATTGGACACATTCCTCTTGAAAGTGATCCAAAGGCTGCAGTCTGCTTAGGTACAACAGAATACTGGTGGGTGTAGGAGCAAAGGCTGAGGGAACTGGAACAATTTGGCCAAGATCAACCTGGAATTAGCTGATCTCTTGAACTGTCTTCCAGGCAAGGTTCTTCAGCTCCTAGAACTGCAGCACTGCCTCGTAGACGTGAAGTCATTTCACAGGTGATCTTAGAAACGGCCCTAGAACAGGATTAAAGTTTTTTTCTAAGGCAAACATTCTCCTGGGTACTACTGGGTTTCTGGAATGGCTCCTCTAGAGAAGTGTGGAACCATTTGTTTAGATCACATCTCATCCTGCCAGCTCCTGCTTCCTCTGTCTTTCTGCACACAGCTTTCACTCTGTATTGCAACAGCTCCTCAACCAAAACCTGTGGGGAGGCTGCCTGCTCACTGGCAAATGGGGTTCTTTCTTCAGTGGCCTCAGTTTCTTCACATTCCTCTCTATCATCTCCCTCATTTTTGACCACACTACATTCAGGATTTCTTTTCTTCCCCCCATCTTAGGAATAAAATAACTCTGAGGATTTGTTCCACTGCAGTTCCTCTTCCCAGAAGAACATTAGATAGATATTTCAAGCTGCATCTGATTTGATTTAGGGTCTAGTTTCTGTTGCTGAGGTGCATTTTCCTCACAAGGAGGGCAGGCTCCATCAGAGCCATGATGATTCACTGAGGTTCACAAAGGGCTGGTTTGCCAGTTGTGTTGTCTGGTTGTTGCTGGATTTGTGAATCAAATCTACCTTGGACCTTCCCACGGACCCAAAGGTTTCAACTGGGTGAGGGCTGAGCGTTAACAGGAGCTGGTCAGAACGTGGAACTTCCATTGCAGGAGAAGCTCTGAGACTCCCCAGTTCTTTTTGTTGTGAATCAAATTAAAAAGGTGAAATTTTGAAGTTTCCTGTGAAATATAAATTTAGAAACGCTTCAGAAAAGAAAGCCTTGTTTGAATGACTTGTTTGTACTTTCCTATTATACAAAACCAGGAAAACTAAGACATTAGGCAGTGCAAAATCTGAAACGTCTATGAGGTTTGAGTCAATATTCAACTATTTGCAGCAGTGGAATCAAAAAGACCAGAATGAAACGAAGCGCGTCAATGCCATTGAGAAGAACCGTTGTGGTGGTGATGAAACACCATGTTTTGACAATCTCCTGTTGTAGAATTTCATTGAAATTGACAAACTGCCGAGAAATATTTTGATTTTTGAATAGACTTTACTGGATGGGAAATTGCTGTGTTGAAAAATTTTCAGCTGGCTCTATTGCAGACTGAGTCAACAGCTGATGAGCAGACCATCGTCACTGCTGGGAGGGCCTGGAGACAGCAAGGCAGACACACACGGCTCAAACACTGAGCATTTTAGCAGTCACTCATCAAACACCATTTGACTTGAGCAGGAAGCTGGACTAAAGAAGAATGACAGTGTTTGGCACCTGGTGGGTGTCCGGATGGCCCAGCGTTAGGTGCTGGCTTGTGGGAGCAGATACTGCCCAAGGGGGTATCGAGGCCTCTCTCAGCACCATTGCAGAGACTGACAAGTCCAAATGCCTTTGTCAGGAGCCAAAGTCAGGTCCTAAATCAGCCTCCAAATTTCAAGCAGATGTAAGATGTGAAAGTAGGAGGAAGATGGCAAGAGGAGCTGTTGGTTGGAACAGACACACTGCAATGTGCACTCCTGTCTTCTGCTGGATGGGCCTCTGCCAAAGGAGAACATCAGTGCTGAGGAACTGCTGGTTCAAACTGACACCTAATCTCCTCTGAAGGGATTTCATGCCCATCCATGGCACAGGAATCTTCATTATCTGCTAAGTCTGAAAGCCCACTTTGTTCTGTTTTCAGTTTCAGAGCAAGAGAAAACAAAGATGAAATCCACAACTGCCTCATTGCCAGGAATTACTTTGAAACTAGTTAAAGTGTTTACATGAAGTGCTAAAAAACAATAATAGTTTAACACTTAAGAAGAACTGTCAGTCAGAAAAATATGTGCCCTGTTCTTGGGTACATGAGGATGTGCTGCTTTGTCTTTAGGTGCAAAACTCAGCCAAGGCTCAACCCAACCTGAGGAGCTGCAGCTGCCACCTATACCCCACGTACACGATACTGTTTGCTCTTAACTTACATTTCAAGGTGGGAACCCTGAGAGCTTTGCTCTGGTTTGTAGTAAAATCCTATTGTTTTGCTTCTGCTGACCCTTGGGAAGTTCTTGATTAACAGGTGTAGAAGTACAGAATCATTGAGAGTAGAAAAGGCCTCTTTTCTACTACCAGGAGGTCCCACCATCAGCTCAGTCTGGCAGGATGTCCCAGGGCTGGTTATAGCAACCCTTCCCCTCTCTCTGAGGTGACCCCAGCTGTTCCACAGCTCCAGGTGTAGCAAAAGCACCACTGGCTTCAAGGACTGGGTGGGTAATTTGTAATGAATAATTTATGTGAGTATTGCTGCCTTTATTCCAGTATGAGAGCTGTGTGTGTATGAAAAGGTTGGATTTTTCCCAGAGAAACTTGTTATTTGGAAGCCTATTTTTTTTTTTTTAATAATCCCTGAAAAGACAGAAAATCTCAGTCTGTAGCTTATTAATAAGTTGTTTGTTGGGAGTGTTTGATAGTCCAAATCCAGACTGCCATGCATGCACACAGCTCACATGGGCCTGATTACAGTCTAAAACCAGAGGGAGCCTTCCTGCTGGCATTGCCAGGCCCTCCTGACCAGAAGGGTGCAGGAAACACTCAGGAATAGGTTTCTCCCATGTTTTCACCTGGCTGTAGATATCCATCATCCTTACTGAGACTCTTCAATATTGGCTTAACATTTCCAGTTCAGGGAACAAATCTACCCAGTAACTTCTCTGGCAAGGAACTTGAGTGATCTTTGGGCAGCATCCTTGTAAGCTCAGAATTTAGCAAGAGATTTTTTTTTAACAGGTTTTGTGAAAACAACTTTTGGGCAGAGG
The DNA here is from genome assembly GCF_003031625.1 of Empidonax traillii. Lineage (NCBI taxonomy): Eukaryota > Metazoa > Chordata > Aves > Passeriformes > Tyrannidae > Empidonax > Empidonax traillii. Next base: position 347,568 of record NW_020956207.1, read on the forward strand.
AGAGAAGACAGCCTGGTATTTAAAGGGCTAGAATTACGTGGGATGAATTTTTTGAAAGTACCTTTCCACTTTCCAAGCCCAGTTCCCATGTCCTTTTCATTCTCTTGCATCAGTTCTGCCCATTCCAGCTGCTGTTGCTGGTTTTACTCTTGACTCCTAACCCTTGGCAGCACCAGGCTGCCCTTCTCCCTGCCAGAGGAACCCCAAGTCTGGGTGGGGCACAGGTCCCACCTGGTACAGTGAGGTGCTGGGATGTGCTGGGAGTGGAGCTCCTGGGACATCAGCTCTGTGTGTGCTATCATTGGTTTCAAGGTCTAGAAACCCATTTATGAACTCCCAGCTGGAGCTTTCTTGTATCTTTAGGGACCTCTGAAAGTCTGGTTCTGCAACAGGAATTCCTTCATCTGTTCCCAGGAGCACTGAGGGACTTGGAAAATCATCTCCCTCACTCCCATATCTTTATCTGGTGGGGCTTCAGCTGATGGAGCATGTCAGGCCCATAACACAACTGCAGTAACATTTGATATCTTCTTAGAGTTTAAAAATGCTGAACGAGAGTGAGAGTGCTCAAAGCTGCTTCTTGAAACCGTGTAAGCACTGGAAAAACAAACTGCTCTCCGAGGGAGGAAAGGGGATCCCTTGCAAGCCAAGAAGGTTCAGTGGCTGGTTCAGTGCCTTGTGCAAGTCCCTTCTGGTTCCTGATCTTTCCATCACCTCTGAGGCTTGGTTGTGAGTCTGGTCCCCACCACAGTCGACATTCCTGATGCTTGCAGGAGTGTCCCGGTTTGCTCTCATGATGCAAACTCTGCCATTGCTTTTGCACCCACTGCAGCTTCCTCCAGCAAAGCCTGTCCCTTGCTCCCCAGAGAGCTGCACCCTTTCCCTCTCCCCAGAGTGGTTCCACTGGCCAGGAGCCCAGGAGCCAGAATTCAGCCTTTGCCTAACAGCAGACTGAGGGTTTGCCCTGCTTTCCACAGCACTCCTTGGAGTCCAAATCCCAAACCATCCATGCTGGATGCCTGTCAAACTCTTCCAGAGCCCAGCTTTGTGTCCTTCCAGGCTTGTCTGCAAGTAAAAGAGAGAGAGGGGATGAAGAGGGGGCAGAATGGACCATATCTTTTGAAATAGAAAGAGTTGATTTTTTGGGGGTTGAGTTAATGCATAAATATCCGAGGAGGAACTGGAAAATAGGAAAGGGAAAGAGCCCAGCCTACATAGCTGTGCAGATAGCCGCGGGTTAGCCAGCACGGAGCAAGAGCACTAAGCCATGACAGGAGGCTGGCGTAGGATCATCTCAGATTATTAGTGCCTCTTGTTTTATAAGCGAAGTTCTGGGGGAGGAAATATGTAGTGAAGTGAAACTGGTGATTGTACAGGCATGCCAGCGATTAGGGTTGCAGTGGGTGGGCAGTCTGTGGGGGCTGGTGTGTTAACTCCAGCCAAGGAGAGGCACATGCTTTCCAATCTATGCTATCTCAGTTTCAGTGCTGCAGACAACCCATCAGGGTGTCATTAACAAGCAGTTACTCCGCTCTCGTTGCTGCGTGCTAAGGAAATATGTCAAAGGCATTTCTGGTGAGCGAGGGCTCGGTGCGATCAGATTGCTCCAGCCTTCTCACAGCATTCCATTCAGATTATAATACACAATAGTTCAGACCCTGCTGTGTCCCATTACTCAATTATGAAATTGCTTTAGAAGTTGGAGCTTACTGATTGGCTCTGAATGATTTCATACCCATCATATTTCTGTGTGTTTGTGCTCTTGGGCTGATTGCTCCGTCGGGTTGGTTCGAGCCGTTTCACTCCTCTGCTCCATGCACTAGGATATATTTCATACCTGTCTGTATTGTTAACAAAACCCCTCAATATGTTTTGCATCTTCACATCAGGCTATGAAAGTGCAAATTCCCTTTGAGGTCCATTGTTGTGGGTATGGAGCCCTCACGTTATTGGCCAAGAGCTCAGAGAGGTGGGAAGGTGTGGGTGAACCGAAGTACAGCCCCACAGTGCAGAACTCTTCTGCCTTCCCTGCCTGCCAGATGCGAGGGAGCAAAATGGGGAGAGTCTGCTGGGATGGCAACTGGATTTATCTGTGCAGTTTCCACCACTCAGATTGAATCCTAGAGCGTTTGTCCTCTAAGCATCACAGACATTTAATCCACTACACAACACAACAAGTCTATCAAAAATTTAATTTTGTTCATGAATTACATGCAAGAGGCAAGGAAAAACTGCTGTTGATAGTTGGTGCAGGTATGACCTACCTTCAAGTATCAGCTCTTTAGGCAGCTGTTTGCCTTCATGGGGTAAACATTTCTCAGTGGTGGAAGCCTTGATGAGGAGAAGCACTGCTGCTTTCTGTTAAAGCAGGGATTTTACACTTCTTGGAAATAAACCTGAATGGATGTGGTTTAATTCTACTGAATGACCCAATTTATCCCATTCTCCATAAAAGGAGAGTGAACAAGAATGAAATCAGAAGGACTGCAAGCTTGTGCATCTTTGAAACAATCAGTCCTGTTTGAATCCACCCTCTGCAACAAGGTCCTGTTCTAAATTAAAATAACGTTATGTGCTCCGGTTTAGAGAGCCAAAACAAACTTGGGCTTTGAACTTTTCTAAAATTACTGCAAATATCACTTTGAACACCTATTGTTAATAGCAGCGTTGATTTTCAGTAATATTTTGTACCACCCAAAGCAAAAGAGCTGAGGCTGATAAACTGACAGCACCATGCATTGCAGAAGCCTATTAGAATCAAGCTGTTGACATCTTCTGCTAGGGAGATGCTGAGATTACAAAAAAATTCTGTGTAAAAATGTCCATGGTATGCAATTAATACTCTCCCTTCTCTGTTAATAAAAAGATGTGATTCAGAGTCAGGGTGAACTGCTCAGGGGGTTGGACGTGTTTAGAAGCCTGGGGATGAGCCTGAGGAGCTGGATGACATTGACCTCATGCCCAAGCCCTTCAATCTGCTGATCAGAGGGGAGAGAGTTCTTAATAAAAAGTCTGAATTCTGGTGGTCCCTCAAGAGCTTCTCCGGGGTCAAATCCTGAAATCCTCCCTAAACCTCTAAAGTTTTTAGACCTTTGGATTTAATGCACGAATAAAAATGAATTCAGGACACTGGATCCATCTGGCTTGTTTTTAAGGAACAATTTCTTTCCCAGAATCAGCATTTAGCATTTTTTTTTGTTCCTTTTGCTCAGATTAGACCACCAGCAGGTTTGTTTCACCCTCTAGGTGTTATTAGGGAATTACTGGAAAGCAGCATGACTTTCTGTACCTTTGATGCTGTTAAAATGATAGTCCCTTCTGCCTACACAGGGATGTAGCTAGAAGGTCTTTGAAAGGTTTCAGTGTACGTTTCCAAGATGAGTTAAGGCTTTGGCAATGGCAACAGGATTCTCTCACCTGCCAGCAGATAAAGATCATCATGAATGTTCACCATTCTGGGTTATGCTGTTCAATCAATTGAATACTCAAAAAAAAAAAAAAATCAGCATTGTGCCACCTAAATTTTTCCCTTTCAGACTTTCCACTGGATGTGATCGTTCTGACAGTCTGCCACTCCACTAGCACAGAGTTGCTTATCTTGCAAAGTTATTCTATGTATTTATTAACTCATTGTGTTTATTTATTTAAATATTCTCTGCAGATGAGACATATGGCAATCGCTGGCCAGCTTAGTCTCAGCTGCTTCACAGATCCAGCTGCTAATATCATTTCATAACTTGGCTTGTGCAGCTCAGATCTGTACCAAAAGACTCTGTTTTGAATTACCATTATATTTGATATTAATACTAAGCATACTCACAGCTGTCCTACATTGCTGTTTCCACCCTCCCTGGAATTCAGCTCTCAGACAGAGGACATAACACTCTTGTGTGTCTGCCTCTCAAGCTTTTAGATCTGTCCTGGACTCACAGTGTGTTGTCTAAGATGTGCTAATTGCCACCGCAGCACTCTCAGCTTACGAGCTTGGTGGCTTTTTCAAGGTCAGACCTAATTCAGACCTAACCCAGAAAGTTTTCCAGCAGCCCAATAGTGACCTTCAACTGGGCAACCCAGGAAAAAAGTTATGTGCAGACCATCCGAGGTCTCTGAGGGTGTTTGGGATGGGATTTCACAAGTATTTAGTCACCTAAAGATGGGGAATGGTAGCTAGCAGGACTTTCCAAACCACGCTGGGCCCCGATCCTGGCTGGTGTTATGCGTCTTTGCCTCAGGAAGGCACTGGGTGTTAAGCACTGAAGCACTCTGGGAGTGGAGGTCTCCATGCCCTCAGACACATCTGCATCTGTAGGAGCACCAGCACCTCTCTGAGCCTGGTGATGCTGAGCCCCAGCCAGAAGCTGAGCCCGTGGTTCCCCCAGCTCCCAGGAAATGGTCCCACCTCCGGACCTCTGTCTTGCAGACGTGCTGAGATGAAACACCCAGCTTACCTGCACTCAGCCTACCCTTGGCTCAGGTGTGGAGGGTGCCCAGGACAGACATTTCCAGCTTGTTCCACCAGCTGAGACTGCACAACCATCCCTCATCCATGGAAATGACACTTCGGTCAGCTGTGTGACCCAAAGATTTTCTTTTTCCCATTGATGTAGAGTTATTAGGGAGAGGGAAAACATCAAACAGGTGGATTCATTGTGCTCTCTGGATCCTGGTGAGGGACACTCAGAGTCACCTTTTGTCCAGAGCTGCTGCTGAACCCAGAGCATCGTTTCTTTAGTACAAGAGCAGAATGTGTCCTTCTGCTAATGAACAGGTCAACTCTTTCTAGAGAGACAGGATCTTATGCCTGTACTCACTAAAGCTAGATATTTCTGTTGGTGACAAGCTAACTTGTCATCTTTTATAGATGAAAATAGAGCAAAGATGTGCATCCAAATCCAAATCTGACCCTCAGCAAGGCCCCTGCAAACAAAAGGCTGGAAAGCATCTTGGGCGACTTCCAGGTTTGCAGCACATTGGCAGCCTTGGCACGAGCAGGTGGAGATCCACGGTGCTGCAGCACAGCAAACCTGGCCCCAGGAGTGGAATGCCCTGACCAGCTGTGGGTTTGAGGTGCACCTCACCTGGGTGTTCTCCAAGGCACATCAAGATACATTCTGCAAAGCTGAGAGCCAGCTCCCCTCCCTCCATCTTCTTTCTCCTCAGAGACGACTCAAGTTTATTTAATCTCGGATTTCTCGCTGAAAAACGCTCAGTGAGCATGAAATGCCTTTGAACTCCGGGAGCGTTGCTACTGCCTGTAACGAGGCTGGGGAGCAGACACAGCCGCTTCCGTAGCTGTTGCAGACACATCTGCAGGATGCAGGAGCCATCCTGGAGCCTCCACGGCCTGGCACACCTTGGGAGCACTTCGGGAAAGGTGGAGGGCACAGCTCGGGACCCTCGTGCCCCACTCACCAACCTGCACACAAAATGCAATGGGGGGCAAAGGGGTGAGCTTAATATGGAAGTATTTCCAACCCAGACAACAAACAGCTGTGAGGGACTTGGAACACATCAGAAAGCAGATAGCCAGGAAACCCTTTCCATGAAGCGAAGAGAGGATTTAGTTGCTGAGTGCTGCAAAGATGCATACATTTTCCTAAAAAAACATTCGTGGTGCCAACGTGAAGATTCAGTGCATTGTCAAAACAAGCCAAGACTCTTATTAAAACCAATTGCTTTGGTTTGTTAGGCTACTTTACTGTGGTGCCTCTAAGCCAGCGTATGTATTTGGGTTTGGGAGAGCTGTTTGAGGCAGACCTTAGGTGGCTGGAAATGCCTGTGAGCTGAGCAGATGCAGGGTATCGTTTGCCCACTGCTGTCCTCGGGAGGCAGTGCCGTGGTTCGTGGTGTGTCAGATGCTGGCTGGCTCTGAGAGCAGATGAGCTCTACACCATAACCACTGGAGAGCCACAGGCAGTGCTGTGGGAACCGTAGGTGCTCCCCATTTCCAGACACAGGAATGCAACAGAAGAAAATGAGACAAAAACACGCGCTCTTTATTGTAATCTCCGTTTCACTGACTGAATGCCGTGAATAACAGGGACCATTTTGAAGAGAGGGGTAATACCTTTTATTTGGCTAACTTTGACAATACCAAGAAAGCTGAGGAAGGCCTCGTACTCTTGAAAGTTTGTCTGTTTTTCTAGCTATATTGTTCTAACAAAAGCTGCTCATGGCTCCAGCAATGCTACTGCCAGCATAAGAAATAAATGGTTTGTGCTTCTGACGTGCAGTTCTGCTCTTCATGGTATCAGGTTTGTTCCATACCAACTGATGAAGACAGGTGGGGTAAATGAAACTGAACCAGGCCTGTCTCTGATGGATGTGCTAATACAAATATTCATTTACTACCTAAGCAAACAAAGAATCCCTTGAAAAAAATCTATTGAATCTACTTGAAGCTTGAATTATTAATTTGTACTTTCTTTGGAATAGGGCATTGGAAGATTGGCTCTGTTTTAACAGGGCAAGCCAGACAAAGGTTAGGACTTTCAGAGGGATGCGTAGAGATGGCAATTCCAACAGTAAAATGCATCAAAAAGCAGGAAGCTGAGAAATGGGAGTTCTTTTCCTGTTTCTTTATTGAGCCTTTTAGTTGCTCCCAGCTCACATCTCTCTCGAGTCAGTGTGAATGTGCTCCCTCAGACACTGCTTGTTCTGTGCCACAGCTGCTGTTGCTCTCACTGGGGCAGACCCAGAAGGAAATCTGAAAGCCTGTGTTTGGGAAAGGGACTGGTGGAAGCAGAAGGCTATTTGGTTTTTCGAAACTGGCAAGATGAGGATGAGAATCAGAAACAGCAGTTGAAAAACCATTCAGCCTCTGTGGACCTCCATCTCCACAGCCCCTGTGTGGGAGTTTGGCTCCTGACTCTCCCTTTGACATGCTTTGTGACCCTGATGCATCACTTTGTGCTGAGTTCCTATTTCCTAAAAGGATTTCACAAGCCAGTGATGGAATGAGCTGCCTGGAGGTGCGATCACCTGTGCTGGGTAGTGGGTCTGGCTGCCTGGTGCTGCCCCACGGTCAGCAGTTTGGGAGTGCTTTATTTCCAGGTGTCTGAAGTGGATCTGAGAATCTCAAGAAGTGTTTTACAGCATGGGGGCATTTGTAGGCTGCAAAATAGTGATTCTGTGCTTGGTGTCCTTGATGTGTCCACATGTGCTGTGAGACATGAGGACCTGACACCAGCCCTGTGGGTGTTCCTCCATCTCCAGGGAGCAGAGGAGGTCAGTACCTGCTGTTCCCATGGGATGCTGAGGGGCATTCAGCTTTTTAAAAGCAAGTACCTACAGGAAATCCTAGATTCCCATGATTTGAGCGAAACCTCAGGCTCAGCCTGCCCTCTGTGAGCAGTATTCTCTCATCTGAGCCCCAAGGCAAGCTCCCAGCCTAACTATCAGACTCTTGGCAGTAATTTCCACACCGGTTTGTTGTATTTGGACTTGAGATTCCCCCTTGACCCCAGAAGTCACACTAAAATGCTAAAAGTATTTTCTTTACTCGCTAAAGAAAACACAGAGGGCTTTATTTAGTTATGCAGGACTCCTCAGCCATTCTTCAGTCACTTCATGATTTCCAGAGATGGTATCTGTGCTGTTGTCTCCCAGCTCGGGTCGCTCGGAGCAGCTCAGAGGGGAAGGAAAGCTGTTACATTTCATTGTCCTCAAAAGAGGGGAGAAAAATCCGACTCGTGCTCCCAACCCAAACAACTCTGCTGCCTCACGCATTCTTGACAGCCAGGAAGGCTCCCTTGAAACTGTCTGTAGCCTTTAACTCCCTTCTAACAAGTTGGCCATTTGCATAGGGAAGATTTTTTTTTTTTTCTCCACTGATTTATGAGCTTTAATTTATATGCAAGCCTGGAATACTTGCTTTGGGAAGAGTCCTACCTCAAGCCAAGTGAGTGCTGAGGTGCACAGCACTGTGCATGGTATGCTCAGTATTTTCATGGCACAGTCTGTAGCAGCCCCAAATGCCCCAGTTTCAGAGCAAGCCTGGTTGGAGGTGGTGCTGAGCACTCTCCTTGCAAGCCTGGCTGGGCCCAAGAGTGGCATTACTAAATTGGGTGGATTTAGGAGGTTTGAGAAGCCTCTGTGTGACCCAGACAGGCACAGATGTGCTGCTGCTGCCTGGGCTCCCGTGCAGCCCATACATGGCCTGGGATATAGTTTAATGATGTTTCAGTTGGGTGGTAATGGGATTTTCCAATCTTGAGTTGACTTGCTGGATGGAGCCTGGGTGTAGGAAGGATTGTGCTGACTCTGCTGTTGCCTTTGGAAGCGATGGAGAGCATTTGGCCTTTCTTTTCATCAGGTCAGGAGCTCCTGACTGATTTATGGTGACTGGTGATCTGCACCCTGAGGTGTGGTAGCATCCCATGTTGCTTTGTGTTTGGACCTGCTAGGAGGATCCAGATTGCTGCTACTGCATCTCAGCTGAAGGTTGGTACCTTCTACCTGCAGGGCAGTGAATTTTAACTATTGGGCATTGTGGGCAAAACAGACTGAACTTGGGGGGAATTAATTGAATTTACCAATCAAAATCAGAGTAGGATAATGAAAAGTTAAAAAAAAAACTTAAAAACCTTTCCCACATCCCTCCCTCCTCCCCAGGCTTAATTTTGTTCTTGATTCTCTACCTCCTCCCTGTCATCAGAGCAGGTAGACAAGGAATGGGGGTTATAGTAAGTTCATCACATGTTTCTACCACTGCTTCTCCCTCAGGGAGAGGAGTCCTGCCCCTGCTCCAGCATGGGGTCCCTCCCATGGGAGACAGTCCTCCATGAACTTCTCTAACATAAGTCTTTCCCATCTGCTGCAGTTCTTCACACACTGCTCCAGTGGAGGTCCCTCCCACAGGGTCAGTCCTTCAGGAGCAGGTTGCTCCAACACGGGTCCTTCCCAGGGTCACAAGTCCTACCATGAAACCTGCCCCTCTCTCCACAGATCCACAGGTTCCTGCTCCGTCATGGGCTTCCCGTGGGGTCACAACCTTTTTCTGAGCATCCCCCTGCTCTGGCGTGGGCTCCTCACGGGCTTCAGGTGGATCTCTTCTGCCCTGTGAACCTCTGTGGGCTGCAGAGGCACAACTGCTTTTCCATGGGCTTCACCATGGGCTGCAGGGGAACCTCAGCTCTGGTGCCTGGAGCACCTCCTCTCCCTCCCTCTGCACTGCCCTGGGGGTCTGCAGGGCTGTTCCTCTCACATATTCTCACTCCTCTCTTCACTTCCAAGCAATAACATTTTTTTTTCTTCTTACACATGTTATCACAGAGGTGTTACCACCATCTCTGCTGGGCTTGGCCTTGGCCAGCAGAGGGTCCATCCTGGGGCCAACTGGTATTGGCTCTGCAGGACATGGGGAAAGCTTCCAGCAGCTTCTAGAAGCTTCCCTGTAGTCTCACCCCTACCAAAACCTTTCCAGGCAAACACAGGAAGGTGTTAGACCTGAGGAGCTGGGGTTTGCCTTTGAGTGCACACGAGTTCCTGGGAGAAATTCTCCTCTGCAATAACAGACCGTGGCCCCAAGGGCTCAGTCCAACAGCACAGCAGAAGCCCTGCAGAAAGTCACTAAACTGCCTGGGTAAGTCCCTCTGCACTTACCGACATGCTGACAGGGAAACACATCTTTAAATGTTTCTATAAACTCTGTGGCCTTAGGCCAGGATACTCAGGGAGGTTTGGCTCAGTGATTCCCACTGATTGTGCTGAATATCTTCAGAGGTTTGACACTTGGCTGCAGTGTAATGAGGCACACGAAGACCCAGAGGCTGGATTCACTGACTCAGCTCTGGATGGTGATGCTTGCACATCCTGGAGCTACTGGGACCTGTTGGCCTGGTGGGTTACAGAGCTGTGGGCTTGCAGCAGCAACGTGTTCATGCTGTTGTGGTTGTCGAATCTTGACTGCTACCATTCATTTATGCCAACTCTGTCACAAATGCTCATCCAGCACCTTGAGGTCAGCATGTTACTACCCCTCGTTCTGCACCTCCAGGAGTAAGCAGACAGTGCTCTAAGGTATGCTCTGCTTGAGGTAAAACCAGGAGGGGTTGGGATGGATGGGGAGAACTGTTCACAGATGAAATGGTGAGGAATTGGTTCTTTGCAGTGGGTTTGGTCTGCTCAATGCCTGACAACTGGACAATGCCTGAGTCACCACCGTCCTGAGGTGATGGAATTAATAGTTTATCAACAAATGGGTCTGAAGTTTGGAAGGATCCTGCTACACTTGAGGGCCTCCTTTCATCTGTGAGATAGCTTCTCTAACTTTTTAGCTCATGGGATCCCACTGGGTTACCGCTGACTGTGGAGTGACTCTCTGAAGTACACCTAAGAAGACCTCCTATGGAAAGTGGTGTGAGGTTTATGGAACAGCCCATGGTGGGAGTATGTTCAAGTTCTGAGGATGCATGTAGATCTGAATGGAATAGCGTGATGGACATCCCAGGGGGCTGGGAGTGTGAATTTGGATCCAGGCACCAAGGCTTACTCACACCCTTATGATAAGATGGCTTGAGGGAGAGGATTATTTATCTTTTTGGCTGTAGACAAGGCAATAAAAGGTGATCTTTTAGAAAGTTCAGGGTAAGGAAACCTGAGTCAGAGAGAGCCTCAGCCTCCTTCACTGTTATCTGTGTTGCACCTAGCAGGATAATTCATTACTCTCTCTGGCTTTTATAAAATTGCACTCTTGGATGAGACCTCCCTCACAAGACCCACTCCACCCACCAACACCTCTCTGACCTCATCTCCCCTCTCCCTTCTCCACCCGGCATCTCCCCTGCAATGCCCGTCCTCTTCCCATCCCTGCTGTCAGCCCTGGCAGGGGGGGTCGGGTCCTTGCTCTTGCCAGGTTTGTCTCTTGTGTGGTTTCTCATCTCCACCCAGGAGTGCCCTCCCCTCCCCGGCTCTCACCTTACACCTGCCTGCCAGCTTTCCTGATCCTCCCTCTAAAAACAGATGCTGTGGTTTGAGAGTTTCCAAACAAACAGACAAACAAACAAAAGCCAGCAGAAGGTTGTGGTTTCTGCTGATTTCCTTTCACTTACCTGGAGTGAGAAACCACCTTTTTCACAAAGTCATCGCAGACCCAAGCCAGCAAAACACCCAGCAGGCCGTGCACGTTGGCACAGCCATGGCTGTGTCAGCTGAAATGGTCCTTGCAGGACAGGCATCACAGTCTGTGTAAAGCCTCTGCCTCTCCACCATTCAGTCTCAGCAGATCATGAACTCTGTGTTACTGGGAGAGAACACAAATCCTGGACATGATCATCAGAGGAGCTGCTTCATCCCACGAGGAGCATCATTCTCCACTGACTAAATCAGCATGGCATGAATCCAGCACTCTGGGTTGCATTTGCTGTTGGGAAGCAGATAAAACGTTCATTGAAATGCCCAGGAAGTAAAACTGTCTTTAGGTGTGACACCTCCAGTGTTTGATCAACAGCTGTCTGGGGGAAAGGTCTCAATAGCAACAGTAGCAAAAAACCCCAAACTTATCAGTATGTATATAAATATACACACATTACACCTGAGGAATAGAACTTGTCTGATATTAAAATCCCATAGTCTGGGTTCTGGCAGGATCTAGTCTGGAAGCTTTCTGTCTCTCTGCCTCTGGGTGGGCAAATGGGGGTGTCTCAAGGACTACACTGGTATGACAAGCTGCCACCTCTGCTGCATGTCTGGAAGTTTTCATTCAGGAGGCAAGCAGTGACAGCCTCAATGAACAGACCAGACACCATTCACCTTATCAACACCCTGAGTGAAGAAAAATCTGACTGAATATATTGATTTGGAGTTACTGTCTGATCATGATGCACTATCTGCCTGCCCCACTTATTAGGTTGCTTCTTCTGTCTTTTGTTTTTCTACGTAAGTTCCACAGCACTTTAATTTCCTCCTCCCTTTAGCCTTTTGCTTGAGGTCAGTGTCTGGCAGGGAGGGATTCAGGTACTTTGCTGTGCTGGTGCTCCCTTGGCCGGGTTATCAAACCCTACAGGCATTGCTGCCATTCCCTGCTCTCCCCAGGTGCTTTCCTCAAGGAATCTGCGGCAGAGTGTGCTAGAAAATTTGGTGTGTATGAGTATGCTAAGTGTGTGTTTGTGCACAGGAGTAATTATCCTGGTGCAGTGCTCAGGGCTGGCCCAGTCAGACTGGTGCTCCCATGCATTTTCCAGTGCTGGTTGATCCCTTGCCCAACCTGCCCAATTTATTGTATCAATAAACCCAAAGACCAACCCAGAGCCATTTGTGGTGTGAGTTTTCTGCATGAATTACAAAGATTTCAAACATAAACCAGGCTGCAGATCCTTGGAGAGAACACGTGCTCCAGGCTGCCTCCCTTGTGGGTTTTTCTCTGCTCCTTGTGTTGATGTTCACTTACAGGAAGAAGTGTTTGAACTGGAAGGACATTTTTGCTTTTTGGGCAGGGGGAAAGGAATCCCCTGTCCTAAAGCATTAGCAGTTGTGCTCCCATCACAGTGGGCTGAGGGAATAAAAGCCTGATCTTTTCAGACAGGACTAGTATCTTACATAGCTGTCCTCTAGACCCAAAGGTTTGGGAGGTTGTTTTCATCTACATCAGTTTATCTGATAGAATATACCACTTTCATCTCTGCTAAATTTTCTTTCTAGAAAGGTGCACTGCACAATATCTATAATTTCAGTGGATCAGGAGATTAATGGAGCTGTCCCTGACCTTTGATTTTTAGGAAACCAGCCAGGTATTGCAATGCCCTCTGTTACATTCTTGCTGTTTCAGGGATGGAGGCTGCTGTGCACCCTGCACATCATCCTCTGTGTCCTTTCTTTGCAGTTCCTGAAGTCACAGAGCTGCATGTCCTGGATTTCTTCGCATTTTGCAGCAGGAAGTAAAAAAATCCCCAAAGACCACATTCCAAAAAGCTGCATCCATCCCTCCCTTCCTTCATCTTGGTGTCAGGGTTCTGATTTCCCGCTCTGCCGTGGGAGCTGAGCTGTGTCAGTGACTCCGTGAGCTGATAGTTAATGATCAGTATTTACAGGGCGCTTCGTTGTAAAATGCCAAAAGAAAGGAATCAGAGAAAGACAGAAATGATGAAGAGCCACATCAGGATTTTTTTTTTTCTTGAGATCTAGCACGAGTCTGGTTTAGCTAGAATATCATGTTTCTTAAAGAAGCACTTTCACTAAGACAGGAAAAATATATGCCAGGCTTGTCCCTGCGTTAAATTTTGCCCCTTGATACCAAAGTAACAGGAATAATCTGAGATGAGTTTGGCAGTGTTCAATATCTTATCAAGCTCTGAACTACGCTGGCTTTACATCCTAACTGTGAAAATTAAACATATCGAGCTAGAAATTGGTAATTTTCCACCAAACTGGAACATACTGGAGCATCCACACCCTGGTCATATCGTGCTGGAATGCCCTCAATGATTCATGGCTTTGAGGAGCTCATTTGAATACACAGTTAAAGCAAATCCGTTTTATTTTCTACAATACATTATTTTGGTGTTTTTAGCCATTGGGGATGATGCTCTGTTTGGGGGCAGGGGGCAGCAATGGTGTAATGGTCATGATCTTGTAAATACAGCACAAAGGAAACATAAAACAAAAACTTTTCCTGTTTCAGAGAGTGGAAACATAAAATGAAACTGCAAGGCAAACTGGGAAAGAAAAGGGTTAACTGTTTAAAGGGTTGAGTCAAACAAAATATATCTGTGAAAGAGTCTCCCCAAGGAAGTGGCTGAGACCACATCTCTTGGATCATTTAAAATTGGACTGTACAAAGCAATAGAGAAAATTCTGCAGGGAACAATCCTTCACTGGCAGGTGGGATGGACTCGATGACCTAATAGGTCTTTTCCACCTCTAAGTCTACAAGATGAGCCTATAACTAGTGCAATATGGTTTTGCCCAGAGATCCCATGTGTTGGCTATGAACAGAGGCAAGCTGCACCCAACTGTGTCTTGTTTAAGTTAACTATTTATGCAGTTCTTTTGCCCCACTCTGATTCCTTTTTTAGCAAAATTCCCCCCCCCTAAACAGATGATTCTTTTATACTCACTTCATCTTTTGGTATGTAAAGCATGTTAAATCACATGTTATATCATATATTGCCCTTAAAATAGAGCAAAAGGGTAGGAAAAGAGCCCCTTTCTCTTCCATTTCTGCAAGTGACCCAACTCTTATATTGGGAAGGATTAGGACCGCCCAGATACTTGACCCAGTTGTCTATCAGGCAGTTCCCAGCATCTCATCAACCTCATGGCAGAGAAATGCCCCTTTTCCTACACATCTAATGTGGTTCCAGCTGGAGTCCTGTGTGTGCCATGTGGCCCAGGGTCACCCTGCCTGGATACCAGCACTCTGGGGGCTCAGAGCTCAAAGTGTGTTCTCTTTTGTTCTCAAGGGATTGAGTCTGGATGGATGAACTCAAAGTCTGTGTTGTCTGTTCCCTGCACAAATCTCTCAGATTCGTGAAGGGAAAGGCACTGGGAATGTCCAAATGGCAAATTTTGGACTTGTCAGCAGGCAGGGGATTCAGCCCTGTTTAGAGTGGGGGGGGAGCCTTAGGGTGTCTCTGCCCCACCGAGATCTTCTGTGGAGAAGTCTGTGACCATGGCCAGCCCTGTCTGGCAGAGGGCTGCTCCAATTCCCACAGGGAAGCAAGTGCTCCAGCCTTTGTACTTGGCTCCAGGCTTTTTTCCCTCTCCACCTCAAAGTGTGCTGGCACAGGGCAGGTAGTGAGTTTGAATGGGCTGTGAGGTGATGGAATGGACACACATGACCAAAGGGTCGCTGCTGCAGATCCTGTGGCTGAATTTGGCTTTCTGCTGCTCCACGTGCCAGCCCTGACTGGGAGAGGTTTGGGCTCTCATGTCCTTCCCTCGTGTTCCATAAGAGGCACTGAGGAACTGTTGTTAAGCAGAGAAATTGTGTTAAGCAGAATTGGGTGTCTTCAGGTACTCACTGGAAGGGGAGGCAGACATGGAGCTTATCAAACTGCAGTCACTCCTTTCTCCTGCGGATTTCAGTTCCTCGAAGCCTCATCCCATACAAGCAGATAAAGCAAGCTTCTCCTGATGCCAGGTGGCTTCCTTTGGGAAGAGGGAAGAAGATGTGACGTTTTTCTGAAGGTCTGAAGTACCCAAATGCCTTACAGTGCCTGCTGTTCCTGCCATAGGAAAGCACCTTCACCTCATAAACCTGAACTGAAGAAGCTGAGGGTTACTTTGGTTTTTAGAGATAAGCAGGACCTAAGGTCCTTCTCATTTCAATGAGTTGTAGCATGCTGAAGGCCCACCTGAATCCCTGTGCATACTGTTGGTTAAGGTTTCTCTGAGAGTTTAGAGCCAGATGAAGTGAAATACTTAAGTCTTTTATATATAATATAAATGTAAATGGTAGCATAGGTGACTGAGCATGTTTAAAAGGTTAGTTCTCACCGCTGGGTGAGAGGTGTCCAAGGACTTACAGGTCAGTCAGGGAATCCATTTTACCCTGGATCCCGGGATGGGATTAGGACCAACCAAGCTGCCTGACCAGGCTGTGGCACAGTTTGCCTTCACAAAGGGAAGCTGAAATGCAGACCTGGAGATGCAGGTCCTCCTTGCCCTGAGGTGAGAGAAGCTGGGTTAAATCAACAGCAATGTGTGATGTACTTAAATACAGCAAGAAATGGGAGCAGGGGATAAACTGCAATCTCCTCAAATTCTCCACTCCTCCTCATCCATCTGACTTGAAAAGTAATTCAGACAAAATATGCAGTTGCTTCTTGTCTTGACCTTAGGTCAGGGTAGCTGGTGTGGGGCACGGAGCCGTGTGTGGGGCAGTGTGGTGAGCAAGGAATCCACGTACCCTCCAAAGCTGCACAGCTCAGCAAGGTCTGGGGAGCACAGCTGTGGGCAGGAGTTCATCCTAGCAGGATATGCCATGCAGGAGCACACTCACTCCTTCCCAGAGACCGGGGATTCCCTTGGTCCCACACAGGGCCCAGGCAGAGCTCACTGCCGAGGAGGAGACGCTTTCCATGGACATCGTGGTCACTGGAAGAGGTTGTGGTGAGCAACACCAGATACTCCCAGGCTGCCTATGCTGCCTTCAACACTCACACTATTTATTTCTCCTGGTTGCTCAGACGTGGATCTATTTCCATGTATATCATCCCCAAGCTAGCAGAGATCCCTGCTCCTTGCTGGGGCAGCCTTGCTGTTTGGCCTTTCTCTCACATGCTGCATTTTCATGTCTGCTCTGGGAGGGTGTGTAAAGCTCATCTTTCACTGCTGAGCAAGCAGCTCTTTCTAGAACTGCTGCCTGCACCAACATCCCATCCTACTGTAGCTCCTGTGCCACAGCAGGCGCTCCTGTGAGGGTTTCCGCAGGGGTGGGAGGATCCAGGTAGCAACCAATGAATCAGGCTCATTTTCTGGTGCTCCCCACACAGGGACACCTCTCTCTAATCCCTGTAATTCGTGATCCTGGGTATGATTTAGCAGAAGGTGCTCTGTGGCTCTTCAGGGAAGGAGAAATTACCCCTGGATGCAGTAACCCTGCCAGGATTGGCCTGGACACCCAGCACCAGTAATGATGGTAATGGTTGTTGGCCCTTTGAACGGCCATGAATATAGAAGTGCCATGATCTGGTAATCACAGTGGAGTTGGATCAGGGGTTGGACTTGATGATCTCGGAGGTCTCTTCCAACCCAGTTAATTCTATGATTCTATGAGCTCACACAAGGAGGTTTAGCCCAGAGGGCCAAAGAAGGGTTTGGGCTGTTTGGAGTCAGAGATACAAAACTGATTTGGCATCACAAATTGACTTTTTGGGTGCTTCAAGTTAATACTTTGGGACAGTGCCACAACCCACATAACCTGAGTACCCAGGGTTGTGAGGATCCCTTCTCCACCAGGGATATGTCCTTACCATGAAGTTTTTAAGGGTTATTGTCTTCTGCACCCATGCCTAGGAGAAAGTAAATATCCTTTATTCTTTTAGGCTCTAGTAAATACATACACAGTGGAAACCTGGTAAGGATAAAAGTGTTGTTGTTACCCAGTTGGCCAAACCAATCTTTGGGTTCTACCTGATCCAATGTGTATGTTGAGGAGATGGATGAAGAGGATATTTCCATCCACCTCATCTGAAGCCCATTGCTGGGGCAGAAATGACTCTGATGTTTGTGTACTGAGGGGTACTTCATTTATTACTGTTGCACTGCTCTCACGTCTTGAGCAGCAAAACTTCTACCCTCTGCTTCTTGTTGCTGTTTTATAGGTTCTATAGGAGGAAAAACTTCCCTCCCATCTAGAGGCAGAGCTGAGAGAGGGATTGCAGTGGCTGGAGTACACAGAGCACCAGGAACAGGCCAGTGGTTGGAAAGGGCTCGACAACAGGATGAGGAAATTCTGATTTGTACCAAAATCTCCATGTCCTGTCTTCCTACTCCAGTTCATGCCATGATTGTAAAAAAAGCCCTGGTTGTGTGAAGTGCCTCCAAGGTGAGTCATTCGTGGCAGAGCTCTGTCGTGCACGGAGCACGCGAGTCACAGGGCTCTCCTAGGAAAGAAAATTTCCCTTCACATCTTTTTAGACCTTTTAAATATTTGTTGTGATTGCTGTACTAATTAAATTCAGCTGTTGCAGGTAATATAACTCCTGACAGCTTTTACAGCTTTTTTTTTTTTTTTTTTTTTTAAAGTTATTTTCTGCCTTTTAAAGGGCAAGTGAGCAGCACTTAAAGGTATATGGTCCATCCACGGGGATGGCTGCTGGCAGAAAAGCAGAGCTTTGATTGAACTCTGAAATCATGGTTTTAAACTGTGACAGTTTGCCTTCATCCTGAACAGGGAGTGATGTAGGGCTCTGACAGGAGGGCACAGACCCTCATCTGCCTGCATTTTCCCTTTGGATCTGGTACATTGGAAGACAGGGCATAAGATGGGAAGGGAGGGCCTCCATGGCCTGAGCTCTTCCCTAGCTTGCTTTGAGTCTTTCTGGACCTCAGCGCCATCAGTTAAGCACTTGCTGAAGCAGGCTGCCCAAAGCAGAGCTCCCCTGCCACCTTCCTTCCGAAGGGTTATCCAGCATCTAAACCTCCGGCAACGTGGTTCGGATTTGCTGGCAAAGTGTGCAGATGAAAAGTCAGTGTCTTACAAGCAAGCTGCATTTTTGTGGTCTTGTTCTGATGCTGTGCTGCGCCGTGTGTGGGGTTCAGGGCTTCCCAGCGCTCACCTTTCAGGTTGTCAAGGAGAATTTCTGCTTGTCAGGAATGATTCGAAGCGCCCTCCATGTGTGTCCTCCAATGTTTTGAATTTTAAAGAGTAGCCCCGGGGCAGTATATTTAAAACATGATCTCAGGGAAACTGGCTCATTGCATTTGTAAGCCTAAAGAGCACGAATGGCAACGATAAATAGACATTAGGGTTTGTGGAGTCACACCGAGGTCAGGCTCCCCCCCCTCCCGTCCCCTCCCTGCCCCATCCCCCATGATTCGGGCGAGTATTGCATTTCCTAACTCAAACCCAAGCCTGTCTCTTTGAGCTTTACAAGTGCTTATCCCAGCAGCTCATCCACCACAGGCACAGTGGTTGCTGCTGTTGGGGAAGGCTCGTACCAGGGTGTTGAAGGGCTGGTGCCCTGAGCTGGGCACGGGGCTGTATTTATCTGTATTTACCCATCTGTACAGATCTCCTTGATCTTCTGAAGGCTGGAGCACCTGCAAGCCCCATCGCTGCCCGTGGGACCTGCGAGCACTCCCCAGCCTTTGAAAAAATCAGCCCACTGCGTTAGAGACTGGAGATTGGGATGATAGTGGGTGATTGAGTTATTGCAACTTAATGAGCTGCTGCTCATCTGCCAAGCCACAGCAACCCTGTGTGTGTGCATGCACGCACGCTCCCATTCATCTCAGCCTGGGATTTGAACTGAAACAGTTCCTGTGGATTTGCACTGGTTTGGCAGCAATCCTGAGGCCAGTTACCAGACACTGCTGATATGTCTTAACCAGTGGAGTTGGGAGCACTTGAGTTTGAACATCCCCTACTGAAACACAGTGGGGTGTTTTGTGCTCCCAAGAGCAGGACTCAGATGTGGGGATGGAGCGTGGGTGCAACTTGTATCTCTATGAAGTGATCTGGTTCCTGGCTTATTCTGAGTTTTGGAGTAAAGCAATGACCTCAGAGACAAGGTAGAGTTCCTCTGGAAATGCAAGTGGAGCTGCATTTGCATTTAGCAAAGTGCCAAACTGCCCCAGCAAATCCCACTGGGTATTTGAATGCCCATGAACTGCAACCTTGAGGCTTTCTTCAGGTGCTCCCAATGCTTAGGTTTGCCCTGAGAGTGTTAATACACCAATGAGGAGCGGGAAGACTTTTGTGAGAGTTGATCCCGGCTCCTTATTCCAACTAACCTTCAAAATGGCTCTTAGCTTTTGGTTAGAGCCCATCCACTGGTGAAATGGTAAGAAAAAAACCATTCTGGACTCGCTTTCAGGTCCCTTCAGTGCTCTGGTCTCCAGAAGTGGTCTGTGATTGAACCATCACCCAAGGAGTCAGGGATAGAAGAACCAGTCTGGGTAATAGGCCATCAGTTCATCCCATGCTTCAAAGAAGCTTTCTGTGCTCTTGAGAGTCCAAATAACATTTTTTTCCCCCATTTTTCTTTTAACTTTGGGCACCTTTGCAAATGACTCTTCTGGCTGGGATGGAGCCCCAGAATGCCAGAACACCACGGGAAGAGGCTGCTCTGTGATAGTGCCAACCTGAGGAGGAGGAGGAGGAAACGCTGGAAATCCCCTAAGCACGCCTGTTTTCTTGAGATCCCCAACTCAGTTTTGCAAACTCAGAAGATTTCATATAATTTGGTTTAGTCAGTTCAGAGGTTTAAGGCATTTGGCTACACATCTGGATTGCATCTTGGGGGGTGGGTTATCCAAAAAAGAACTCAGGCGGAGCAGTTGGAAATTTAGCCATTGCCAGAAAAACCAAAGGAAAAGAAGAGCAAGGGAAGGGAGTTTCTCTTTTGCTACTTGGTGTGCTGGACTCTGGATTTAAACCCTTAATCTGTCTCTGTACTTGTTTGAGCCATCAGGAAGTGGAGGAAAGGCAGGGAGTAGTTGAGGCAGCTCCATGTGCCACAAGCCACCATCATCTAATCTGATTGCGCTGGTTTCTGCCAGTGAAGGGAACTTAAACACCCTCTCTGATGTCTGTGCCACCTGAGGGTCTTTAGAGCAAGAAGAACAAATTGATATGTAATTTCTAAATGTGCAAATAACTCTCTCATCAGACATGAGAATGGAACAAGCACAGCTTCCTGCCACGGTGGTTTCTGCACAAGCACCCAAGGGCTTTAATCAGGCTTCCCAGTCTGCAACTGTTGGCCTTAAAAAGCCCCTAAATTAAATGTTTCAAGTTGAAAAGTCCAAGTCAGTTCAAAATAGAAACAAAGAAAGTTAATTTTAAAAGCCCTTTAATTTTTAGCCCATAAAAGCCAAGAAAGTTTTGTATTGATGAGACAGTGCCTCAAGACAAATGAAACACAGCTCTGCACCCCGCTGCGGGTGTTGACTATCCTCAGGTCTCCTTGTCTTCAAGAGCTGATAGAGATCAGCACCTCCCAGGTCTGAACCTTTAACCATTTGCCATGTTTTGCCTCACAGGCAGCTGCACTTCAGCGGTGGGTGAAACGATT
Organism: Empidonax traillii; assembly: GCF_003031625.1. NCBI lineage: Eukaryota > Metazoa > Chordata > Aves > Passeriformes > Tyrannidae > Empidonax > Empidonax traillii. Next base: position 368,249 of record NW_020956207.1, read on the forward strand.
CCTCTTTGTCTGAAAGGGCAAATTCTTCCCGTTAGATGTTTGTGCTCACCTCCCATTAACTTTGGTATGAGCTGAGCTCATGCTTCCAAGAACAAAATTTGGCTTATAGTTTGTGCATGCTTTGGGACCCTTTGGGTACCATATAAATGCGAGATACCGTGAGTCAGTGCTAAAGAGAGAAGGCAAACCTCCAGAAGACACCGTAAGAGAAGATCACCAAGAACTTTTGTTTAAAACAAAAAAAAAAAAGAAAAACAAAAAAAGAAAAACAAAACAAAACAAAAACAAAAACAAAAACAAAGGAAAAAAAAAAAGAAAAAAAAGGGGGGGGAAAGATGAAGCAAAACAATTGAGGTTCATTCCCAAGGTGATTTCATGGCAAAGCAAGGACTAAGAGTGCGCATCTCTCACGTGATCACCGACTCCAGTGGGCCGCTGGATCAGGCCGCAGTTTCTAAGGCATTATTGAAAACTCTTTACCTCCTCCATTTCCTGGGTTTTAATCAAACTCACTGTGCTGCCAGAGGTGTTTCATTTACCAGGAGAGGGGTCAGCGAGGCAGCCCCGAGCAGCAGGAAATAGCAAATGCAGAACAGCTCCTCCATGCTCGGAAGCTCTCAGAGGGCAAACAGTGCTGGGTGTTCATTATTATCTACCTTTGCTGCCCTCCTCCCAAATCTGGGGCACCCTGCTCTCTCCCCTGGGGGCAAGTGGGGTATGGGGGGGAATCAGAGGTTGCTGGATTTGGGAGTTTTGGTATTTGGTCTTCTGATTTCACCGCCCAGCTCTGTGCCAGTGAAAAGAGCTAACAATGCATATATTTTTATAATTTTATTTTCTATCTGCTGCCATTTTATAGTTTCTTGGCTTGTTACTACTGTCATAAAATTACTTTATTATATTTTCCCATCTGTTACATTTTCCCCTCTTTACAGGGGGACATTGCATGATGCACATGGGCTAATTTAGCTTTAAAAATTATTGTATGACTGTTGTTTATGGAAAACGAATGCTGTATTTGTGGAACAACATGTGGCTTCTCTGTAGCACCGAGGAGAACTCATGAAGTCTGTAAACACAAATGTCAGTGAATGGACATGACTGCCCCCTACTCTCCTACTCCAGCTCCTTTGCTGTTGTTTGTGATCTCATCCACCTTAGTTAGAACTGTAATTGCTCAGTAACTGAGTCCTCCACTCTGCCCAGTTGAGGGATTGTCCTCTCCACTGGAGAAGTGCAGTGGTTTGCTGGCAGGGGAGCCATTCAAGCTCTGGGTGCAAAGCAGCCTTAGAAGAACTGATTTCACACAAACACACGCACATAAAAAAGGATAGGTGAATAACTAAGTGGATTCACTCTCCCTACCTCGTCTTTCTTCAGTTGTCTTGGTTTCCTCTGTTTCTTCTGTTTAGTTTGGTCAAAGCCTCTTGGTCTGACTATTCTTTCTCATACCAAGTTGGGAAGGATGAGCCACCCCCAATCTTCTGCTCCCACCAGGAAAACTGGGCTGTGACACCATGGTGTGGGTAGCAGAAAGGCCTGGGAATGCTCCAAGCACACACTGGGGCTTTAACAAGGCTTTCTGAAACTTCTCATCCAAGTTTTTTTGCCTTTTAACCCCCACTTTTGATTGCAATTTGCACTGTCACTGATGGCATTATCAGGCCATGTTTTTCCATGTATATGAGATGTATGTAAAAGACTTGGTACTGATAAATTATATATATTGATGAAACTGGGTGTATAAACTGAGGGTTTGGTGATCCCAAGAGGTTTCTGAATATACAAAGTCTTGTTTTAAGAAAAAAATAAACTGTGATATTTCAAAGTCCTGTTCATGTAAAATCCACCCCTCCTTTTCCTCTCCTTCCTGCCCCCAGGTGGAATACGTTATGCTCTTTAAACCTAACTTTATCTGCAAGAGAGGAAACAGCAATTACTGTAAACAGTGGGCAAAGGGAGACCTTTCCTAGCAAACCAAATGACTGGTGGCTTCACTGGAAGGCAGGAGAGCATTTATGGAAGGTACCAAGTTTGCACTGAAAGGCTTCAAGCAGTGATTGAGTGTCCTGTGCCCATCAGGACTTGTGAGTAACACAGGATACCTTTTGTGTGTGATTTGATCCATAGCTGTAAAATGTGTGGATGCAGCAGTTACCCATGCCAGTTAGTCAGCAGTCAGCTGTGTTTGGACTACAGGTGTCTAACTGGGAAGTCTGGGTGCATTTTCAATCTTTACAGTTGCCCAAGTAATTAATGGCAAGACTCTCAGAAAAGGAACTCCAGGTTTCCTGCTTGGAATAATTTTCATGTGTTGGTTGTGGTAAAAAGGCTAAAAAAACCACACCAGAGAATATCTCAGAGAATCCTAGAATATGCTGAGTTGAAAGGGATCATCGAGTTCAACCCTGCACAGGCCCATCCCCAGGAGTCACACCCTGTGCCTGAGATGTCAGTGCTACATCTGACTACAGCAGTGCCAGATCCCTCTGTGTTCCCTCTGCCTGGCTCCCTTTTCCACCAGTAGGTACCTCTCTGGTGGATCTCCTGCAGCACAGGAAAGGGCACAAACAGAATCACACACAAAGTCACTGCTCAGGCTGGATTTTAGCTTGATGACGACCTCACACTGAAGTGGCAAGGGGGTTTTGTTTGAACCCTGCAGCCCCTATGCTCAATTCTTTATTAACTTTTTCAATATGTTCTATTGCAGTCAGGCAACAATATGGGAGCTATCTTGCAGCTAATTTAACACCTGTAAATTCCCATGGCTGGTAATGAAACATTGTATAGGTTAGTGAGTGAAGCGTTCGCTTCATATATCGAAGGTCATTAGTTCAGTGTTTGTTAACACTGTAGCTTTTATTAAATTTTTCCCCAGCTTTTTTTTTTTTTTTTTTAATCCATGTACTTACAGCCTGATTAATTCTTCTGCTTCCCAAAGCTAAATACAAAATAAAATGAGTATCATCTGACCCAGAACATTGGGGCTGAATTCTTTGCTGAAACCTTAAATTAGCCTGCTGGAAACGATACTTCCAAAGCTCCTCAGCCATTTAGTGACATGGAGATTGGGAGGCCGTGTGAGAACAGGGGAGGAGAGAAAGGGAGAATCATTCTGGCTGGCCTGGCTCCTCTGGGAGAAGGGCAGGTATCAGCTCAGCACTTACATCAACTCCAGACCAGAGAACCTTGTGGGTTTCTGTATCTGAACCAGCAATCTCCACTTAGTTGACACAATTCCTTTTGTGCCCAGAGCTAGGTGCTGGGTTGGCTGAGGTCCCAGCAGGTGCTGCCTCAGCAGCGAGGAGCAATGGCTTTACCTAATTTGTGTGTCTCCTGACATTTAAATTAATTCTCTTTGCAGCATATTCAACAGACACCTCTCTACTATCACAGATATATTTTTTATTTCCTGACTTTCCCATTTCTGCTTGTTTTTTTGTTACTGTTTGAAGGCGATTCTTGGGAAACAGAAGGTGGTGAAGAGGAGACACAACCCACCACAACCAGACCAAAACATCTGCCAGTAAGCGATGCCTCCCTCAGTGTCCTTGGACACACTGCCAGGTGCTGGATGGGGATATGACTGCCCCTGATTTAGGAATGATTTCCACTCCCTTTGGTCAGGCTGGTTGGTCACAGTTACACAAGTCACACCACTGTCTCACCCTGTGCTGCTGGTGAAAGCTCTATTTCCCTCTGCTGAGCATGCTGTGTCATCGCTGCTGCACTGCCTGTGCTGAAAAGAGCTGACACAGTGAGCTCCGAGCCCCACAGCTGGTTTTTCTGGATGTTTTATATCTAAACTGACCCTTTCTCAACCCTGTCATGGGTTGGGTCCACCACAGTAGCCAACTTCTCAAAACACAACCAGCACAAAGCAACATTATAATGAAACCAAGCAGCTTCTGAAGATGAAATCACATGGACTCTGTATCCAAGTGCGATGCATGCGCTTCCTCACCTGGAAAGGTCTTGGCATGTGTGCTGTTTATCAAAATAACAACTCATTGAAATGCAGCTGAAAGTATTGCCAGAAATGCTGAATGAACCACTGTTGTTTCCAGACTACCGTGGTCTCTACTGGCTTTTCCAGAGAAGGGAAATCAGTGGGCTCAGAGAATGAGCCCTGAATACAGATATCAGGCAGCTGTCTCTGGTTCACCTGCAGCCAGCACTGACCCACCTCACAGCCCTTCCACAGAGCTCAGATCCTGCAGTTCAATGCTAGAGGGGCACCTCCTCCTCCTCCAGCCACCTTGACAGTGATTCTGGACACTACGTTCAACAGTAGGTGCCACTCGTCACGTAGGTGCCACGTAATGCTCCTGGTTACCAACAGAGAGAAGAAATCCTGGATGCATTTCTGAGACTCCCTATTAATTTCATCTGAAATAAGCTGTACTTTTTATTAACATCATTGTGCTGCAGCATTTTATAGGATATTGGGCCCTTTGTAAGACACACATGCTGTTTATATTCTTATCTGTGTCTGCCTCAGAGCTGGCTTTGTGATGCAATTCATTAATTCATGACTCAAATTCTCTCATTCTACACCATTTAGATGCCAGATATTTTCTACAAAGCTTATTAAAGCATGTTTTGTACCTCAGCATTCACTGTACTACCAAACAGTCACATCGATACATTCCACAGGAATATTCATCTCACAGAGTAAGAAGAACACCCCCTGAGGCACACCTGTATTTTAGACAAAGGAAGAGATAGTTGTTAGCAGGTCAGAGGTGCTCCAAAATTATCAGCAGCTTCTGTCTGTATTCTGAATACTGCAAATATGATTTGAAACAGCATACATGCACAGATGATGTCAAACAACCTATGCTCAAACAATAAGCATCATTCTAGAAACGTGACTAATAAACCCACTTGCATGGTAAGTAGCAGTAAAGTGTTTTTGGGTGGAGGGCTCAGCTTTTTGCTGGTGTGGGCTACTGCACCCATCAGCTTTGGAATGGCTGCCCTGGGCCCTTCTGTGCCTTGCCAGGGTCAGATGTGTCAGTGCTTGCACTGGCAGCCTCAGCAACCTCGACTGTTGCAGCAGCAGCAGCTGAGCGGAGACTTGACTACCGAGAGCACCCCTGGTGTGTTGCCTGCTTCAAACACGGCCATCCCCACCTCCTCCTCCTTCCCCTCATCTCTTCCTCTGGTGTAAGTCACATTCAAATGCCTGACAGCATGATCCAAACTCCCTGCAGCTGCAGAAGGGAAGTTTGAGTGTCCAAACACCTCCTGCCCTGCCCAATGGGCTCAGTAGGGCATGGGAAGGGAAGAAGCAAGAGATGTGTGTGCGTGTGTGTGTGTGTGTGCATGTGTATGGGCATGTGCCAGGGGAGGTTCAGGTGTGGCATCAGGAAGATTTCTTCATGGAAAGGGTGGTTGAGCATTGGAAGGGGCGGCCCAGGGAAGTAGTGGAGTCCCCATCCCTGGAATTGTTCAAGAAATGACTGGGGGTGGCACTCAGTGCCCTGGGCTGGGTGACAAGGTGGGGTTCAGTCAAAGTTTGGACTTTGTCAGGGTGCCACTCTCCCTTCCCCCAGCCACATGAAGAAAGGATGCTGGGGGCAGCACCGGTAGCACCAAGGTTGTTGGCTTGACCAGCAAGCACCAACTCACCCCCAGGACAGCAGGATCACGCTCTTCCAACCACAGCCGCAGCGACTGGTGGTTTGAGGTTCCTTTTAATTGAGTTAACCTTGCTTTTGTTGCAATTCCTCCATCTGTGTTATAAAAAGGCCTAAAATGACAGAGGCCAGTCCTGCCACCTCTCCATCAGCAGACCCAGTGCTGTGCCAGGGCTGGCCCGAGCATCCCGCTGGATTCAGGCAGAGCCTCCCCCCGGGAAGCTTTGATGTGCACTTTTCAAAGCATTTAAACCAAGATAGAAAACTCGTATTTGACAATGTTTCCCCCTGTTTGATTTAACTTCTCAAATCTCTCCATTTCTCTTCAGACGTAGGGAACCCGTGAGAGAAAAGCCAAGCTTTTTCCACAGCTTATGTTCCTGTAAAAACAGCTCCAAGTACACACATTCTGCTCCTCGCTCCAGTCGGGGCTCTGCATGCCAAGTCAAGTATTTATTTTCATTACTTTTGAGACCACCAAAATTAATGTATCTTTCAGACAGGAAGAATTTTATTTATTATGGTGGATTTGAATCCAAGAGATGAAAGAAGAGCAGCGTGCATCTCGAAAGCAACCGAGGCTGGAGGGAGGAGACTGCCCGACCTGAGCTCCCCTCCTTCCCTGGCCCCAGCCCTCATCAGCCCCACGTATTTCCATATGGATGGACCACAGATCCACGAATCCCTCCAAGACAACACTGTAAATCCTGCCACAGTTACAGTAGCAAGGGCAAATGTCAAGTTTTTAATGGATTCCCCATTTTCCAAAGTCACTGGTGTAGCGGTTGATGGTACAGGTTGGGTGGGATGGGAGGCTGCTGGAGAAAATCTGCTTGTCCCTGGGGAGCGTCATCCAAAGGGAAAAGAGATTACTTTTCCCCTTTTTCATGCACTGATCCCCGAACTCTACACCCTGAGGTGATGCATGAGATGAGGTGGAATGGCCAAGCCAAGCCACATCTTCTCAGTGCTGTCCTTTGGCAAGCTTCACTCAAACTGCTTAAATTGAGATCTCAGCATCAGTCTGTGATGCTGATGGAGGATGCATGATGGCCCTGCTGTTGGAATGAATCCAAATTCTGTTAAGGTGGTGGACCTAAACATGTGATTCACGGGTTATTTTGAACCCAACCTGCTCCACCTGCTCTGGGCTGTCCTGCAGTGTTTCCAGGCTGGCTACACACACCTGGGTGTTTTGTCTGTGTTAGGCTTTGCTTGCATGAAAAATACATAATTTTTTACTTGGGATGGATTGCTGTGGTTTACAGAAACAAATTATAAAAAACGTAGAAAATCTGGGCTTGCTCAAGCATTTCAGCCAAGAGCTTGGAGGCAATTTGGCTTTTATGCATTCTGAGAGAAATCTCCACTGAAAATAAGAAGCCCCCTGGCTCATGCAAACAAGTCATATACTTCGAGGGTCCTGGTCCCAGCCTTTTGGTCCCAGCTGGCTTTTCATCTCCACTCTCCTTTCATTTCAGCACTTTGGTGTGCTCCACCAATGGGATTTCCCAGCCTTCTTCTCCTGGGAGCTTCCCCTCCTCCTGCTGCTCACTGAATGAGTCTCACCTGTGTTATACAGGTGGTGTCTAATATTTTTTGCTGTTTGCAAACTGTGCTCTCCTCATCAAACCCACTCCAACACTGTGGCTCTGGGAACTTCTTGGTGTGAAAGAGTGAGAAGCTGTGCCCTTGGACCTGAGCACTGTGCTCTCCAGTTTGCTTTCATCAGGAAATCCATACCCTGAAGGATTTTTCCTTTATTACTTAATTGCTTTGCTATGGATTCCACCACGAGTTTATTTGAAAGTGTAGAAATGAAATCCTGGGTTGTTACAGGAAAAAAATGCTGCTGCTGTTCCTCTCCAATATGCTTGGAGTTCCACCAAAGTTGTCTTGCCCATTAGGAAGAAAATGGGCATCTCTGTAACAACTGTTCAGAAAGCATCACTTCACTTGTAGACCAGAGCCAGTCCAAAGATGGATTGGGCTGGTAACCAATACTGGTAATTTTTTGGGTAAAAACATCCTACCGAGAAACCTCATTAATGCCACTGCACTCAAGGCTCTCCTACAGGTTGTGTCACGGACACGAGAGGAACATGTAGTGGGACTAAAAGGAAGGCCAAATCCATGAGAAATTAGGCTGAGAAGTTCAACATCTCATACAGTGACTTGCTGCTTCTTCCATGGAGCTCACTGAAGCTTCAGACGTGCCTTAATGTGTTTAAAAGGCACCTGGCCCCAGATGTCCTGGTGGAGATAACCCCAGTTTGGAAGTCCTTGAGATCATGGACCATTAGACAGTGTCAGGTCCCTTCCAGGCTGTGTTTGGTATAATTTCTCATTACAAAACCTTAAGTGGAACTGTAATGTTTAGTTGCTTTCATCGTCTCTGATAACACCTCAAGTCTGGGTCCCAGTTCTTTAAGAGCACAAAGAAAAAAAAGCAATTTATTGGACACCCAATAAAAGAGAATTTGTTATCCACAGTTAGTTTGAATTTAACCTAATTGTTTATTACTCTGAGGTCTCCGAAGGATAAAGAATATGGAATAAAACATTTTTATCGCCTCAGCCTTTGTAAAAACATTCACAACCTGTTAAACACCGGGGTCACTAACTTTGAAATGATCTCACAATTTGATTTCATTATATTTTAATTGCAAATGATATATTGGAGGGTTCACGGAGGGTGAGAAGCTGGGACTGAGGGAACATTAAACCCCTGCTTTTTTGTCTTTTTTTTTTTTTAAATTCTCCAGCCAGATATACTGCAGGCAGGTGCAACACAAACTCCCAAACACCCTGCTAAGGGAACGACAGCCTGACCTAGAGGGACCAGTGTGAATGGGCTTTTCAGCCTCGTGCTTATTCAGTTCTGTCTGAGGAAAGGCTGCCAATGGGGGACGTGCTGCCAGAAGCGTGGTGGTTTTTTTAATGCAAAGTTGCAAAACCACAAAACTCATTTTTACTGGTGACCTTTTCACCACTAATTGTCGGGGTACTTACGGAAAGAAAAAAAAAAAAAAAAAAAAGAAAGAAGAAAAAAAAGAAGCCGTAAAGAAGCCCCTTCCGTGAGGGCTGAATCGACACCCCAGAAACTCTGCCCCAGCAGCTGCTCCCACACCCAACTGCTGTTTTCCCAGTGTTTGTATCCAAACTAGACTGGGTCCTGCTTGGATGAGTCAGACAGCTTTTTGGGTTGTTGTTTTATTTTTTTTTTTTCTTAAAAAGCAGCTTTTGATTGTGAAATAAATTACCAATAAAATGGCTGAAGCGTTGGAAAGAGGGAGCAAAGAGTCAGGGGTGGGGGTACAGACAAGGAGGGCTCCAGGGCTGTGTTTGCACCAAATGCTGTGTTAAGGTAATTTCTTTTTTCCCCCCTTACTTTTGCTATTTTTTTTTCTCTCTAAGAACACACAGGCCTATTTTATTTTTTTTTTAATTTTATTTTATTTCTAAAGTTTTTTTGCACATGACCTAGTCAGTAGCTACAGCTAGACTCGTTGTCCCTGTGAGAGTTCAACCAAGTTTTGATGTCCTTTGCCCAGCTTTTCATGCTGGTTCATTCCCTAATTTCATTAGAACTGGCGACATGTAAGAGGTGTATTTGTGAGCAGAGATTGACCTACTTTCTCTGCCTCCTCTGCTGAGCATTTTACAAAGGTGTGAAGCCGACGCTCAGCTGGGGGCAGAGGGACTCAGCCAGGTGACCTTTCAAGCCATCCAGTTCTGCTCTCTCCATACACCTTCACAGAGAACCCCAACTGCAAGGGAAAAAAGCAGACCAGTCTACTTCAACAAGTTCCAATAAATTACAACCACTTAATGTTCTTGGACTGCTTTGTTTACAATTTTTGCTGTGTTGCAGTTTTATAAAATTATAAGGGTTGAAGGAACCTTAAGGATCACCCCTTGCCATGGGCAGGGACACCTTCCACCAGCCCAGGTTGCTCCAAGCCCCATCCAACCTGGGCTTGGACACTTCCAGGGATCCAGGGGCAGCCACAGCTTCTCTGGGCAACCTGTGCCAGGGCCTACCCACCCTCACAGGGAAGGGTTTCTTCCTAATATTTACTCTAAACCTACCCTCTTCCAGCTTAAAGCCATTCTCCCTTGCCCTGTCACTCCATGTCCATGTCCCAAGTCCCTCTTCAGCTCTCTTGGAGCCCCTTTAGGCATTAGAAGAGGCTCTAAGGTCTCCCTGGGACCTTCTCCTCTCCAGGCTGACCAATTCAAATTCTCTCAGCCTGGCTTGGGTCTTTTCTCCTGCCGCTGTCAAAGTAGGTATCTGTTGTTGCTTTTACAGATAGAAAATAGAGAAATTTCCAACCTAAATGAGAAAGAACCAGAATGAGCAGTAAAGCAGGTAGATTAATAGGGATTTGGGGATTGTGCTCAGTCACGTTCATGTGATGAAGGAAATCTCCCTTCTACCAAGAGATTTTGTTATTGCTGGGTCTCTTTGTTATTTTTAGCCTTTGTCTCCCAATTTTTTCCTGTGGTTTAGAAGTCTTAAGGTGATTTCCTCTTCCACTCCAAAGCCTCATCTTCCCTGAGAGCAGCAAGCACCTCAGGACAGTTTGGTTGCAAACACGGGGTGGAAGCGTTTCCTTCTGGTTTTTCCTTCTGTCAGCACATGCCAATTCTCTTCTTCTGTTTTGTTTCTCACTTCACAGCATTTATCTTCTCCAGGAAATATTCTTGGCCTCTAACATGCCAGGGCTGGTTTACAGCAGTGCTTAATGCTCAAAACCAAGCCTCTTGAGTGGCCAGTGGCTGGGTCACACGGCAGCACCCCGATGGCTGAGCCCAACACGATGTGGTTTAACAGAGCGCAAAACCACCCACCAAAGCAGCTGCTGAGGTAGCCCTGGGCTAGCTCAGTGTGAGGTGCTGGAGGGGCAGGACTGATCCTGAAGGGACAGGACTGGCACTGGAGGGGCAGGAGCAGCCGTGCAAGCACAACCACCTCTTGGCTGATTTCATCCCGGTGCCCATCGCGTCGTGTTGCATCTTTGCACGCTCGCTTTTGAAAGCTCTTTACTTCAGGGCACATGATTTCAGCAGTAAACAGTTTATGGAGTTATTTACAGCTCAATTTACTGAGCATCCCACCGGAACACTGGTGGAATGCTGAGGCGTGTGTTGTCTGTTGAGTGTGGGCAGCAGGAGAGGAGTTTCCTTGGAGTTTTCTAATTGCATTCTGAACCCCTCTCCTTCCTCCACTCCCCAGGCGTCTAACCAGTACCAATGCAAGCCTTACACGTGAGAAAACTGAAGCTAGAAAATGACAGGAATTGCAGAAATGCAACAAAAGAAATCACAGATTTCTATGGAGGAAGTGTTCATTTTCAGGATTCTTTTATTTATGTATACTTTTTTTTTAATTATTTCTTCCAAAGGATCTATACTTGAGCTCTACCAGAAGCCTGGGTAGATTGGCAATTTGTTACTCCATGCCATCACTGCTGAGTTCAGAGGGAGATGATGACAGTGCAGGTTCCTCATCCCATACCAGCAGCTGTATTTGCTTGGGTTGGATTTTGAGTTTCACTTTTATTACCCTTGATTCGGATATTTTTCAAGGAACCCCCCCAAAATCTTTGAAATTTGGCTCTCATTTGAAGGCAGGGAAAGTTTTGCCCTCAATTCACTAGTGGAGAGACGAGAGCCCAAGGCAGTTTGGAAACACGGAGTTGAGGATGTCTCCTATGATCTCTGCCACAGAATGGGGCTACTCAGAATTTCCTGGAGAACTCTGTTAATCTGAAACTTAATTTGCTAAAATTCAGTCTATGGAGCTCCTTTACTGAAAGCATCCAGAACAGGGCAGAAGGCTCTGCCGTATCAAGGTACCAGTTGTGCCAGAAGTAAAACTGGAGGTGGCTTTCCAGGGAGCATCTCTGAAAGTGAGCTCTCCAAAGCTGCAGCATGGTCTCACTTGTGGTCTGGGGCTGCTCTAGGAGCTGGTTCCCACAAAGACACCACAGTGACTCTGTACCCCAGAAAAAAGGGACTGCTGCCCCATAGAGACCCGTGGCCCAGAGCTGCCCCTCCAAAGCACAACCAAGGTTTCTCAGACCTCAGACCTAATTGAACAGATGTTCTCTAGATGGTGTGAAAGGCCCCCCCAAATCCCATGCCAGAGAGATGTGGCTGGGCTGGGTGAGTTTGCAAGGACAGTCCTCCAGGCAGGATGAAAGCCCAGGGCTGGCTGCAGAGTGCTGGGGCAGCCCTGTGCCAGCTCCACGCTCCAGGCACAGCTTGAAGCCCAGCAAGGGCAGACACAGGGCCCTGGCACAGCAGCTGAGGAGCAGTAACAGCCAAATGTATGAGGTCTTAGGCTCCCTGCAGCTGCAGCCACCCAGGCTCTGCTGGCTGCCCTTGCCCTGGGAGGGGACGCTGTGACGTTCGGCTGCGCGTTGTGAGATCAGCGCGGGACACTTGAGGATTTTGGTTCCTCCTCAGACCCATCTGGCTGCTCAGTTCAGAAAAGGTCATTGCTCTGCCCAGCTCTGCCTGGCTCATGGCACAACGTGCCGGTGACACCAGCAAAGTCTGGCACCCGCTGTGCACGCACCGCCCACCCAGCTGCTCTGCATGTGCCCGACTCCTGCCATGCTCTCGAGGACTGATGCCATCCTGGGCGTGACAGAGCCGGGCACAAACACCAGCACACCCCCCAGCTGGGCTGGGACCCGGATAATGGGGTTGCATCAGGTTTTGCCAGCTGTGGATGCCGCCCACAGCTGTTGTATGTGACCTCTCCTCCCCACACCATCTGAATTTGTGGGCTTTGAGCAAGCATGTGCTCATATAAACAAAACCAGACACAGGGGGAGAGGAACCTGTTTGAGATTTGAGATGACAACTCTGCCCTCAGTTACACTTTCTTGAACAAGAGCAGATTTGGTTAGTAACAAGATACAGACCTAATTCTGAGTATTTTTACACCAGCAAAGCCCCTGACTCTGGGAGAAGGAGAAGTGCTTTACACTGGCACTGGTGCAACACCAACTACCGCTGCTGTTTGGTGCCCTGGATATTTTCTCTGCAATATGGTTTCAAACACTTGTGAGATCTGAAAACAAAGAAACGAAATACCAGCCTTGTGCAGACTTTAAAACAAAAAAATAAAATGTCCAGGAAATCCCTGCAAGGTTTTGGACTGGACAGGAAGATACATTACAGAACTTTTTCAACCTTTTTTGGTTTCTTTGTTTTTTTTTCAACTTCCAAGCAGCAGAATGCCAAAATGCTAACAGGCAGGGCAAATTGAGCAAAAATAAAATATTCTGTGGACTAGGTTAGAAAGTAAGGCAGTGTTTATTTTTTTATGCTTTACACTTTGGCCAGCATTTATCCCAAATGAAGGCAGCAAATGTTATTAGATTTCATGGAATGTAAATAAACAGTTATTGGTAAATACATTTTGGTGGTCTGCTTGTTACACTGCATGTCAGGAAAACTATAGGGAACTGGCAGGAGTTCAGACATCTTCAAGGAACACAGAAAACAGACATATTTTACTAATTATAGCTAACAAAAACACTCTGAGATTACAGTTAAATTACATTAAAACATAACTTGTTGGCAAAGGCTGTGAGCATAATGCCTTGCCTATATCTTTCTGTATAATGTTTCATCAGAATGGAGCAGGAACATCAGGAAACCCTGGCACAGCCCATCGGGGCTGGGCCACCTGGGCACTTTGGGGCCTGCAACAGTTTCTGGAGGTCCAGTGGGGTTTCCAGGAGGGCCCTGGTCTGGATTTGTCTGAAGCAGGTACTGCACAGGGGTGACCTGATGTCTTCCCTGCCACCTGCAGGAGGGGAGGGAAGGAAAAAGAGGCACTTGCTAAGCAGCCCTGGGGAGGGCTGGGTGGGCAGGAGCAGTGGGATGTAGGGGCTGCATGGCTGTATCTCCCCACAGGAGCTTCTGTACCTGCACCACCTTACCTGGATGGATGGAGCTGCCCTCAGCCAAACCCTCTCCGAGCTGTGAGCTGGGTCCATGGCACCACAGCAGTGCCCTGGGTGCAGCCTGTGCTTCTGTCTTCTGGATCTTCTTGGCAACACCTCTCTGGGACAAGGAGAGAAAGGAGTGATAGCTCCAGTACAGAGCATCCTTTGGCTATGTCAGTGTGCAGGGACCTCCAGCAGCTGATTGCAAAGTTAAAATCAGAAACACACCTTGACCCAGGGCAGGAACTCCCACATTTCAATGAACTTATCTCCCTTCTTGCAGTGGAACTGTGCTGGCTATTGCCACACACCCCATGCCCAGGCAGTGTTTGTGGCATGGCTGTGAAGGCCTCTGGGGATGGTCTTTGGCTGTGCACACCCTCACTGCTCCCCAAAAATCCCCTCCCGCTACCAGACCTGGTCCATGGCACTACTGCCCCACCAGCAGTGCAAACCATTCCTGCAGGAGCAGACCACAGGAGGAAAACAAGGCCTCTCTGCAGGAATTGTTATGTTTTAACAGCATCCAGAGCATTCACGAGGAACGAGCTGTTGGGAATGCTGTATGCCTCCACGCACCCACAGCAACAACCCACTGTGTGGGGCATACGTGGAAATCAGCTGCAGGGACGCTTTCATTACACTGAATTAGATTATAAACTATTAGCTTTATTTTTGAAGCACAGTTTGCATGAATTAACTCAATTAAGAAAGATGCTCCGACGCGTTGCACGTGAGCAGCATTTGGGACACAAAAATCTCAGGTGAAACATGTGAACATGTGCTGTTCTCCTGTGGTTGTGCATCAGGAGATGACATTACTGTTGCTTTACAAAAAGTCTCCAAACTGAAAAGATTTCCTTCCTTCTGCTGGTGGGATGTTAATACTGAGTAGTGCCTGGCAGGGCGACGCAGCAGGTTGGGAGGCTCGGCTGTGCCACGAGGGTTATCCCTTTTCAAACCAGGTAAATCAAGGTGGTCAATAATCTGACCCCACTTCAGACTATGAGAAAAACACGAGTCATTTTGTCTGCCATGTAAATGAAAGGGGAATACACAGGCTAATCTCCCCAGAATATTAAGAACACTCCTGCCACTGCACACCACTTCAGAAACGTGCAGTTCCCGTGCCTTGGGTTATTCTTGCATCCCTGCCCTCATGTAAAGAAACCCTGTAATGAAATCATGCTTCCCGACTACCCCATGGTAATCTCTTCACTTGAACTGTCTTTATGTCACATTTATAGCCCGTTCTTTGCTGGGAAGATTTTTTAAAGGGGATCTGAAGTTTAAAAGAAGACAGATGACAAGCTGTGATCGCGAGCAAGAGAGGCTCACCATATGGAAATAGAAAGCCCTGGCTCCCTCCTCCATCCCTCCTCCCCCCTCCCCTGCCGAGTTTCTGTACTTCACATGATGCTATTGGGATTTGAAGATCAGAATACAAATTAAATTATTAAATGTGGAACAAAAAAAAAAAAATAAAATAAAAAAAACTTGGGCCTTTCCTCTCCATCCTTCCATGTGACCAGTAATTAAAAATCAAAGTGGGGAAAACAACCCTGCTGGAAGCTGGCATTTGGGATATAGCCCAGTTGCCTACAGAAGGATATAATGCTCAGGCGACGTGTTTGTGCCTTTGCATGCTATGGGGGTTCAAGCATGAACTGGTTCTATAGCTAAGAAATTATTTTAATGGCAGACTTATTCATGGGGCATATTTATTCTTTATTTATTCTTTACTTACTGGGAAAAGCAGGAGCACCACTCCTCGATCCAGTGTGTGTGTGTCTCCAGCACTGGACTCCTAGCCACCAAACACCACACAATGACCCTAAACCAGGACAGCTGAACCCCCATCAGATGCTTTTAATCCATTAATCCCTACAACCTTAATGTGTGGCAGCAACCCCTTAAAACCTGGGCAGTCAAAGAGGAACAAATGAATCCATTTCAGCTGGACAGAACTTGAGATGTAGCGGTTTGAGAGTTTATTTTGATGTGGCAGTTTCGAAGGAGTTGCTGATCTGGCCAAGCTCCATCCATCGAGGGTGCCTGACTCGGATAAGCTCAGCTGGGGCTGGGACAGCAGGGACAGCACCCAGAGCTGAGCCCAGCCTAGGGCAGGAGACGTGCCCTGAGCCCAGGGGGCACTCACCAGCCTCAGCCCTCCCACCTGCACCCCCAGGGAGCTACCAGGGATTTTGCATTTTTGAAAAACCCCAAGCACACACTGCAGGCCCTGAATTTTGTAAAATTTGGCCCCATTTTCAACTTTGGCTTCACGAGGCTTGGGCTCCGCCGCTGGCCTCGGTAGCCAGACTTACAAAATAAGTACTTAGTGCCCTCAGTGCAGATTTGGGCTATGGACATCCCATTTAGGCACCCATGTTTGAACACTGGTTCCTTGTAGCCAAAATAAATAATTGAATCAATGCTACATAGAGTTCGATCTAAACACGTAATGGAGTCAAACTCAGATATCCACTGTATTCCATCGGCAGGTCCTGGAGATGGCAAACTGAAGCCTGCTTTTATAGTGTGCCAGCTCAGGGACCTGTTCCCAATTTGCAGATTTGGCCTGTTGCATTCTAAAAGATGTTTAATATACTCGATGCCTGTTTGTGTTAATGTTTACCATTGAAGTTTTTCATTATTTGATGTTATATTTGGCCATAGCATTAAAATTCCATTGGACCGACTAAAATCTAGTGTCAAATCAAAGCCAAAGAAGCATCTTTGTGATAGACTTTCAGCTCCCATCCAACCACATTAAAAAAAAAAAAAAAAAAATCAATTGTAGGTTGGGCTTTTTGTAGCTTTTCTTCCTTTTGCCAGAGAAACAGCAAACACTTTATTTATTAGCTGGCTTTTATTTGCACAGCTCTGGAAGAGCTGAGCCCAGTGCCGTGGACTGGCAGGGAAGCACGAGCTGCTGTGCCAGGAGGGCACAGCTCCATCCCATGCCATGAGAGGGGAGATGTCTGTCACCTCCTTCGAGCCTTCTCCAGGCCTCATCATTTGGGATAACAGCACTACCTACAGCCCTTCATACTTAAAAACTGGTTCACCTCGGGGACAGTTGGAGGACTGCACCAATTTTCCTACTGCTTGCAAATGGCTAATTGTTGTTTGGAACACAGAATCGTGAAATCACAGAATGGTTTGGGTTGGAAGGCACCTTAAGGCTCATCTCGTTCCACCCCCTGCCATGGGCAGGGACACCTTCCACCAGCCCAGGTTGCTCCAAGCCCCATCCAACCTGGCCTTGGACACTTCCAGGGATCCAGGGGCAGCCACAGCTTCTCTGGGCAACCTGTGCCAGGGCCTCAGCACTTAAAATGAGGCACCTGCATTAGCTCTGCACTTACCAAGGGAGCCTGACCTCAACTCTGCCTCTCCCTCCTGTCCTCCTCTCCCCTCACAGGCTGAGGGTGGGATTTTTCCGTGGCAACTCGGTGATAAAGAATCAGGAGTCCATCCCCACGTGCTGTGGGGAGTCCCAAGCCCTTGGGGCATGCCAAGGACTCTTGGCACTCACAGCCTTGGAGCCTGCAGGTCACACACATGCTCATGAGACCCTTGGTGTGGCTTAGTAAGGTCAGAGGGAAAACAAATGAGGGCTTGCCTAAGTCCAGGTGTTTCTGGATTCAAAGGGACCTGGGAAATACGATGGCCTGGATGAAAAACTGAGAATCAACATTTAAACATAAAGCTGTGAGGGTAGGTTTGAGCAGATATTGTCTCAGCCAGTTAAAAGGGCAACTCTGTGAATAACCCATTCTCCAGTCCACCTAAGAACTGCCAAAGGGAACAGGGATGTTTCAAACCGTGTCCCCTTTCCAGAATATTTCCTCCAAATTTTTTATCAAAATTAAGATACTTGGCATTTCAGTGAACTTTTCCTTTTTTTCAGGATTGGGTTTTTTGATTTTAAAGATTATAAATTAAAATCTGTAAATGTCATCTCAGTACATATGAACATTTATTTTGACAGTATTAAATGGCATATTTTGATTAATGAAGAGTTCCCACTTTGTTGCAAACTGGATTTCTTTCTGAAATGGGAAGAAAAATTCTCTGCCTGCAAAGCTTTGCTCAGCTTTACCTAAACACTGAGACACTGAGAAGAAAAGATCTGTAACTTTACACTGAAATAAGGGTTATATACTTCTATTGTGGAGCAGCAGATCTGAAAATTGTGCTCAGCCCTGGGATTAGTCACATGCAAATGGTCTCTTTCAGAGATACACAAGAAATGGGACATTTTGAAAAAATGAAGCCACGTTCCTAAGAAGCCCCAATGGCCTGAGGCCACAAAGATGAGCCTTGATAGAATGGTGTCATCTTAATGCATCACTCTTGAAGGACCTGATTCAGTAAAAGCCTCTGAGATCCCTGTGTTACTGGTTGCAATGTTACACACTAGTGGTGCAGAAGTGAAGATAACCAGCTTTCTCCCAGCCTTAGCACTGGTCGTAGTGAGCTGGTCAGGGTGGTTTCACCAGATCATCCCACATCAGCATCCAATTTATTATATTTCTGTTAAAATGTACTGCCCAGTGGGATGAATAGGTTAAGGTTTCCTTTGTGACTTTGGTGCTGTCTTTGGCTATGTGTAGCTAAAAACATGTTAGGATTTGAAAGTTCAGTAAATTGCACCCTTTAGAGAGGAAAAAAAAATCTTTGATGCTGTACTTAATGCAGGTGCAGAGCTGCTACTGCTGGTGCTGGTGCTCAGGAGGAAGCTTCTCCTCTCACCATCACTGCTGTCACCTCCTCTCATTGATGGCACCTCGTGTCTAGAGCTGAACCCCTGGTTTCACCTCTGGTGTCACCCACTGGCCTTCAATGCCACCCTCTGGTACAGCTGGTGCCCTCACTTGGTTTAGGGGGTGACCACTTGCAGCCAGGTCTGTTTGAAACCACCGAGCACCATTTTCCTCTCATTTCCTCTGTGTTTGCCCGGTGTTGGTTTCGGTGCCAGCAGACACTGTCCTGTGGGGCAAGGCAAGGACAACTTGCCTATGCTAGACAGTCTGACATAACAGACTGTCCACTTTCCATCAGGAAAAACAGAGCAATGGGATCAAGCAACAAGATGTCCTTACTCTCTGCTATTGTAAATCCATTTTATAAAAGCATAGGATGGGGACAGAAGTTCTTTAGCAAACAGCCTTGGCCACCACTTACTGCATCATCTTCTGTACTCTGGAGCTGGAAGGCCCATCTCTCAACCAGCTCTGACCTCAAGGGCTGTTCTTTACTTGACACAGGCAAGAAGAGAAGGGCACAGACTGCTTTTCAAGTAGGAGGCCTTTCTTTCCCCCACTAGTAAAAGAACTACTGTCCTTATAAGGGGCTTCTTATAAGCAGCTTCTTGCTTAAGTCAATAAAATCGAAGAATCACAGAATCATTAAGGTTGGAAAAGACCTCCAAGTTCATCGAGTCCAACCTGCACCTGATCCCCACCCTGTGCCCAGCCCAGAGCACTGAGTGCCACGGCCAGGCCTGCCTTGGACACCTCCAGGGCTGGGCACTCCAAACCTCCCTGGGCAGCCCCTGCCACTGCCTGACCACCCTTTCCAGGCAGAAATTCCTCCTGATGTCCCACCTGCCCCTCCCCTGGCACAGCTTGGGGCCATTTCCTCTTGTCCTGCCACTGGTTCCCCGGGAGCAGAGGCCGAACCCCACCTTGCTACAACCTCCAGTCAGGGAGTTGTAGAGAGCGATGTGGTCTCCCCTGAGCCTCTTTTAAGCAATACTGAAGGATTTGGATCTGGCCATTACAACAGCTGGGCCAGGCTCATGTGTGTAAATTGGGTTGTTCCATCGGCTCCGCTGAGCAAACCCATCTTTTATTAGCAGAGGACCGTGATCTCAGTGCTTGCTGCACTGTCCCCAGTCGTATCAGCGACCAGTCTGGCCTCCAGACACAGCTGTCACATCTGCCACTTCCGAATCAAACGGGCTCGTTGTATCCCTGAAAGGGCATCAGAGGAAACTCGTAGCAAAAGGCAATATGTTAAACATTAACCACAATGCTCACAGTCCTAGGAAGGTCTGATAAGCCATGATTAAACTCAATTATGGATTATTTTATATTACCTACCTCCAAGCACTGTGGAAAATTGCTTCCTTTTAACTGCCTTGGCGGCTTTCTCTGACCACGAACATGGGGGATATTTTCCCGTGATTGATGTATTTGTTTACCAAGCTCCTTGCTCAAATACAGACCTATTCTCCCTTTAATCAGAGGTGTGAATACCTTAATAGTCGTCAGAACCCACATTAACCTCTTGATTAAAAGACATGCTCACAGTTACCAATAAAGAAATACATAAAACACATCAAATTTGTATTCTCAGTATAAAACAGAATTATTTGCTGTTCAATCACTTGATGTTCATTTACTTGCCCCACTGCTATTTTATCAGGTTGTGTCTAACAACTGAAATGCTTTTTTTCTTTTTTTATTTCCTCCTCCCCTTTCACCAGTGAGTAGACTGAAGGGTTTTGGTGGGGCTGGGTTCTTATTTTGCCTTTGCCTAAGGGCAAAAAGCTCCATGAACATCAGTTTTCACTTGACTTCCTTTGGCTGCTTATCTACACTGGTTATTATGCTCCTTCACTACAGCAATATTACCAATAAAATAAACATGTCAAAATTCAGAAGCAAAAACAAGTTCATCTGTGACACTAATTTTGCCTGGCAAATAATTCTCCTTGTTTCTGTAAGGGCTTCAATTTCTTGTGGATTCAAAGCAAATTCAGCTTAAATTTGATGCCTCAGTCTTATTTTTCTTTCCCAATCTCATTAGAGTAAAAATAGCAAGGATATCCATATGATTAAAGACTTCATGTTCAAGAAAGCAATCTGGTCATAGTGCTCCTTAGCTTTATGTACTTCTTTCTATTTGACAACATTAATTTGCCATCTGTCAGCTCAGTTACATAGTTTACTTGCTGCTTGTTTGGCGTTCACGTCCCCCTTTTTCATTGTCAGCTGTTTCTAATAGTTTGGCCTCCTTGAGTGGGCCATTTATGCAGATTTGAAACAGGAGAAATCCTAAAAACTGACCATATGGGAACCCACTTTGTACTCCCCAGGCTGACATAGCCATGCATAGACCTCATCCCCCCCCAGCACTTCAAAAATCCAATTTTTCGATACCTCCATAGCACCTTCCATCTGGGTGACTCCAGTTCATCCCATCACAGTTACAAACAGCCAAATTTTGCTGCATTCAGCCCTAAACATTCAGTCAAATCAATGGAAGAGATCCTTAAGTTCACAAAGAAAGGGGCCCAGAACAACACAAGCTTGGCCAGATACCCATTAACACAGCTCCCTGGTCCCATCTTCCTTTTTGTCTGAAAGCTTCAATTCTGGGAAAAAAAAAAAAAGAAATACAAATCAGGTTGCCCAGAGAAGCCATGGGTGCCCCAGCCCTGGAAGAGTTCAAGGCCTGGTCAGTGGAAGGAGCCCTGCCCACGAGCGGGTTTGGAATTAGATAGTCTTTCATGTCCCTTCGAATCCAAACCAAATCTGTGACGATTCTATGAAAAAAGCAAACTGGGAGATGCTGAGGAGAACTGTGAGAGGGTGTTTTGCAACTGAAATAAATGATGTTTGGGAGAGGAGTGAGAAGGTCTAGTTCCCAACTTCCACCTCCTTCCAGACACTCAGTAGAGTGACAGAATAACAGGAGACTTTCATCTGGAAAATCTGATTTTTTAGAAATTCTCCCCAAAACTCCAAAATTTTCAGCATCTTCTGTCAGTGTTAATACTTTGCCATTCTTATTGTCCATTTAGCACGTGTTGTCTCTGAAAATGTGTGCTTTGTCTAATATCTTTAAAGATACATATCTTGCAGATAATTCAGCTTGTCCATAAAAGGTTTTTTGTTATAACTAATATCTTCTGTCTTACAAAATCCCCCACAGAGACTGGAGCTCAGTGGGCAGTGGCTCCTCAGCCTTTGTGTGAACAATTGTATTTCCCACTTGACGAGGCTGAGGAGGCAAAAGCTGAACACTCTTCCTTCTCTTGGGAATGCCCTGGTTTTTGGGACAGGAGGCTTTTAGACCAGAGGGTCTGGGACAAGGGGCTGATGTGGGAGGTGAGCTTGGCCATCAGATTGGCAGGATTCCACCAGCAGGCACTTTTTTTTTTCCAGATCCCAAACATTTCAACCTTCAAAACTCTTACCTGAAGTTAAGAATTATGCTTGTGAAAGGAGATACTTCAAGTTATACACCTGAAATCACATTAATTTATTTGGATATGCACAAAAAAAAAAAATCTATTTTTTCCCATGTCTTTTTTTCTGCCAGTTGAAGGGATTCAGAATACTCACAGGCACTGAAACAAATTTTGCTCCTGAGAAGAAAGCCAATATGAAGATTGATTATTGCTCACTTCCAAGGGGAGAATAGAGCTGTGCACACACAGCCAGTGCTGTGGCCAAGGGCTCCATGGCTCACTTGGGATGGGGAGCACAAGCACTGCCCTTTGCTGCTCAGAGGGGCCTCTGCTCCAGCTTCTCCAGCTGACTTGTGCAGGGGGAGCATACTTAAAAGGGTTTTCATCCTCAGGACTAGCTAAATCACCTGGAAATAAGTGAATTAACGGTTTTGTATTAACATGAGAATTTGTTGGTCCGCTTTGATAATGCCCTATTCCAGGAAAAAGTGACATTATTGTGACTAGTTTGTGCTGGTGGTTTGCTGTTTTCATTCCCCCTTGCCTTTTCAAAAATTCGTTTTTGAATCATTAGAGAAAAACATAAAAGCTTAAAAGCTTTTAAAAGAAGGTAGCAGCAGTGGAACGGTATCTCAGGTCTAAACATGAAGGGCTTGGGTTTGTCTTTCTGACCATGCAGGGAGGGTGGCAGGCTGGGAGGAGATGTCAGTCTGGGTGATCTTCACTCGCTTTGAGCCTCTTTGCTAAGATCAGCCCAGTATCCAGAACAAGGGTTGGACAAGGTCAGGAGAAGTTGTCTGGCCTCAGGTGGCACCTGGAGCTCAGCTGAATGTGTATTTGCTGGTTTTCATCCACACCCTGGGCAGAAAAGGAGGTAGCACTGGGGCAGGTCCTTGTCAAGGAATCCTAAAGAGAGCTGCTGATGACGGGAAGAGAAGGGTGACACTACCTGGGGCAGGTTGGTCAGTGAATTCAGGCACAGTGGTTGACAGCACTTTACATCAGGATGGTATTTCCAGCAAAGGAAAGATGGAAATGGTTTCCCAGCTCTGATAGCCCAAGCCAAGTACAAGCATCCATGAGCAGATCGACCCAGTACAGGGCAGTCTGACTGTGAGACAGAGGCAAAGTAGCACCTCCAGGCCTGCTCCCCAGATGGGAGCCTGGCCAGATGTGTTCCTGCCTCTGGGACTGCAGCAGTCCTGTAATTTAGAACAGTCTCCAGGCTGCTCTCATTTACACTGGGGGCCAGTGCACAGCTCCCTGCACACAAAGGCTGCCCTGAGCTGCTCTGCACTTGGGCTGGCACCCAGGGCAGTAGCTGGCACTGTCCACTCACCACATTCTCCTTCCACCCCCAGGGCTCTCTCACACAAACAGGGCTGGGGAGCACCTACCTGGCTGCTTTACTGGTCCATCACACCTCCTGCAGGCACCCTGACAAGTTCTGCTTTGCATCCCCTCTCTGCCATGTACAGATATGCCCAGATCTCTGGGTGCAAAGATGCAGTCCTGCAGAGGTATCCCAACATGGGGTTAGGTTGGCAAAGCTCATCCCATCACTGTGTGCAAAGACACTAAAAAATTGGTGCCAAAGACACTTAAACTTGGTACCAAAGGCAGCATTTCATAATTCTGAAACATATTCACTGCTCCAAACATTTCCCAGGATCAGCATATGTTGGATTCAGACATCCAAATATTTAAGAGTATTTTTGGGGGCACCATTGGCCAAACCCAGCCTTGTGTAGGCAACATGCTGCTATAGATGACAGAAGCTGTAATGGCAAGACAAATCCATCAACACTTTGACCCAGATAGAAATAGTGGAAAAAAAAGAGGACATCAACATGACATTGTTGGCTAAATGTGTCTGAAATTTTCAGTTTAAGGAAGCTGAGCCACTTCCATTTACAATGAGACCTGACAGCTTTCAGGACCCATTGTCTTTACCGAGACTGGATTCATTTTAGAAGGTCATTCATTTGCATGGGGTTTAGTGAATCAACCAGCCATCCTCCTTCTCCTCTCTGGGAAGACTCATTAGCTACAGGGAAACTCAGAGGGAACAGGAGATGTGTGTGAGGTATGGGTAATTACACAAGCACCCCTGAAATAAATCACAAACCCACTTTTGATATGACTGCAAACCTGGAACTGATCCTCATTTTAGCCTGGGAGAAGGTCTTCAGCAACACTCTATAAACTACAAAGAAAAGAAAAGGAAATGGACTTTTAAAGCAACATTTTAATAGGACTGAGGTGTTGACAAAACCCTCAGAGAGCAAAGGAGCTCCATCACAGGGGATGGACTTACTGCTTGAGAAGTGGCTCCTGGCATCTGCTTGGAGTTTTGCAGGGACAGGGTTTCACTGGCTGAGTGACTACTGCTGTCCCCTGTGTCTGGAGAGGATGCTGGGGTGAAAAACAGGCTGCAGGGATATATACTGGCTGGGACACTGACTGTCTTAAAGTGCTGCTGCCCAGAGGGAGTGATGCCAGAGGCAGGACCACCCTCACCCAAATGGGTAGCTGCCAAGCCAGGGGGGCTTCCAGCTTCGTGAGATGTGACAGGGGAGGTCAGAGGGGGTGTATTGCCTCATAGGGAATCCCAGAGGGAGCTGGGAGTTAGCCACACATGCCTGGGGTGGAAACAGGAGCAGAAACTGCAGATCTGCTGTAGGACATAGACTTTGGGTCCTCAACGTCCGAGGTGCACCAGCCTGGTGGTGTGTGCACTGCGTTGCTCAGTGCTGCATGCGGAGACTATTTACCCTGGGAATGTATATGCCAGGCTCATGGTCACACTTTGCAGATCACAAAATATACTCCAGGTCCCCTTCTGGAGTTCAGCAGACCACCTGACATCCAGATGTCTACAGAAGCAAGGCAGTGCCGGTGCTAATAGGGACTCAGTGATGCTGGTGAAAAGGATGGACCTGTGAACCAGAATTATTCAAAACCGGGAGGCTGAGGATGCTCATATGAGGTCTTGGTTACATTAATTCAGTGCCCAGAGAACATCTGACCTAGACCCAACTGTAGGAGTCATACTTTCTCAAAAACCTCACCTATCTCTGGGGCTCTCTTCTCTTGCCTTAGACCGGGACAATAGTTTAGACTTCACCTTTTCAGCAGTGACTCTCTCCGACACTGGAGACATACAATGTCTCAGCCAGCAGATCTGCAACCTTTACAGAGACCAGGCTGATAGTAATGTGACTATAATCATATTGATTTGGTGCTAGACTATGGTGCTGAGCACTCACATGGATACTCTGCTCTCTGCTGTGAAGATCCCAAACCAGGAGGGAGAGGCCTCGGGAGCCGCAAAGTGAAAACCTGAGCAATGCAGTAAAAAAAGCCTCAGAAAACCTCAACAGAACACAGCAGACCAGGGTCACAGCCCTGCTACCTGACTGCTTTTCATATAACTATGCTGTTTCCAGCCAGAGGCCTCCAAGGAACACACCAAGCATTGCACAAAGAAGAGCTGCTGAGCGAAGGGGACAGGTAGCCACGGTTCCAGGTATCCACCTCACCACTGGTCACGTCACTCATGCTTAGGTGGCTTAGGAATCAATTTTCCATTTAATTTGGGAATTATTTCCAGACTCCTGAATGTAGGTAAGAGTTGCTTAAAAAATATTTCATTGCACTTGGCTGCCTATGAAGCTGCTCAAAGACAAGCGCCGGGTTCTGCACTGGGGTCAGGGATGGACTGGGAATGAGAGACTGGAGAGCAGTGTCAGTAAAGGGCCCTGGGAGTCCTGGTGGGTGCCAGTTGTCCCTGAGTCAGCAGTGCCCTGGCAGCCAGGAGGGACATCCCTGTCCTGGGGGCAGCAGGGAGGGGATTGTCCCGCTCTGCTCTGCCCTGGGGCGGCCTCACCTCAACATTGGGGC
>NW_020956207.1:394751-403033 GCF_003031625.1 Empidonax traillii
CCAAGGCTGCCAGAGCTCCAGGAGTGTTTGGACAACACCCTCAGGGACAGGGTGGGATTGTTGGGATGTCCTGTCAGGGCCAAGGGTTGGATTTTGACAATCCTGTGGGTCACTTCCACCTCAGGACAACACCAGGTACAGCACAGGACACCTTCCAGTCCCTGACCTCCCCCTCTCCCCACCTGAGTAACATCCACACCACCAGGACTCGCTTTGTTTTAAATGCAGGGACAAAGGACTTGCACTCACATATATTTTGGTCATAGCCTGGTATTTCAATCTGCTAAAAGGAAACTAAAACCCCTGAAATAGCCGAGTTCTACAGATCTTCCTGTCCTTAACGTGTGCTGTTGCCCTGGGTCACTTGCAGAGCAAGGTTCTGGCTGGGACTACAGGAGAGAGGGGTGCAAGGCAGCCCAGCCCAGCACTGCTCCTGTACTCTGCTCCTCACTGCCTGACTTCACTCCCTTGTCCCTCTCTCAGCTTTGCTTTCCTTAAAATCTTTGAAGCTTCTTTTGCATTGTGATTGGTTTTCAGATGCACCATAAAAATGCACGTGCTGGGAATACTGTGGTTAAGACATGGGAATGCAAACACTGTGGAAATAACTTGGCTTTTGTTTTTATTTTTCTTCTCCTTTTTTCCCTTCCATAAACCAACTTTTCCACTTCTTCAGTATGCTGGCACTTAGAACTTGCTTGGCCTGCTAATAGAAACAAGGACTGAAGGGGTCACATAAATGATCTGTTTTGAGAAATGAGCAGACATCTGTTGCAAGCTCTCAGCCAGGACTCCAGCAGGTAATTCCATGTGGAAGGACATGCACATCTCAGCATTCAGCTCTTGGGAGCTCAGGTGACTGTGACTCATGACCCTCCCTCCCCCAGCCTGGCTGGCACTGCCCCCAAGCCCTATTTGTCCCCCCAGCCCCTACCTGCCCATTCCTTCCCCCACAAGCTTGCTCTCACCCACCCCTGACCTCTCCTGTGACTTTTGCCTGGCTCTTTTCCATGGGCCCTCTCCAGCCCTTCCCATGTCACTCCCCTCTCCTAATTTTGAGAAGATGACCATTAGCTCTTATCCTACAATGCTCTCCCTGCCATCTCCCTGCCTGGCTGATGCTGTACCTGCTTCTGCATCCCAACAGCTCACCTTAACAACCGCTGGACAGTCACAGCTGCTGTGAATCTCCAGGTTGAGAGACTGCACATTATCATCACCGTGAACTTCAGCCCATCCCACTCAGCACTGAAGGTTTATGGTAGAATGAGCGAGCTCATGGCACTGGCTCCACAGGAGCTTGGCCCTCACCACTGCATATGCTGTGCTCTCTGAAAAGAACCCACAAATATTTTAATGTCATTAGAGTCTGGGTTTCTTTTCAGTGGTTCTGCATTGAAAAGACAAAAAGCATTTTCTTTCTTGCGTCAGTGTCTTCTATTATGTCATTATCAACCACTGCACTGTTTCAGCTCACCACAGCCTGCCTCTATCCTCACATGCCAAAAGAAGCAAAGGTTAATATTCCACTCTTACCACCTAGACACCTAAGATTCAGAGAGCCTACAGAGAATCTATGAGAGCTCTTAGAGGGCAGCATGCACTGCCAAGGGCCAAGCCAACTCCCCAGGCTCTTGCCTTCTCCCAAAGTCTCACTCTTCTTCCTAAGAAGTCGCATTTTTCAGAGCACAGTACTTTTCTAGTAAGGAAAACATTCCTGTGGTTTTCCAGAAGAGACTAAAGATGTGATATCATTAAAAAAGAAAAAAACCTTCTTCTTTTTTTTTTTTTTTTTTATGATCTTCACCTGTATCTCCTGAACATTTTGGTTAGGTTTGACTATCATGAAGGAACCTTAAAGATCATCTAATTTCAATCCCCCCAACACCTTCCACTAGCTCAGATTGCTCTAAGCCTCGTTCAGCCTGGCCTTGGACACTTCCAGGGATCCAGGGGCAGCCACAGCTTCTCTGGGCACCCTGTGCCAGGGCCTTCCCACCCTCCCAGGGAAGGATTTCTTCCAATATCCCATCTACCCTGCCCTCTGTCAGCTTAAAGACATTCCCCCTTCTCCTGTCCCTCCAGGCCCTTGTCCAAAGTCCCTCTCCAGCTCTTTTGCCTGTAGACACTGGAAGGGTCTCTAAGGTCTCCCTGAGGCCTTCCCTTCTCCAGTAGGAACATCCCAAGCTCTCTTCTCCTGTCTCCAGAGCAGAGGGGCTCCAGTCACTCCTCAGTTTTTCACTCTTCATCAGTGTCTCTAAGACATCTTTGTACAGCCTGTTTCTGAAGTGCTTTGGACACTGATGTCTATTCCAAAACACTTCTCCAAAGCAGAATAACACGAGGGTGATTTGAGCCCCTCGTCTCTGGCCTATTGCAAAGTGCCTGGGGAAGAGCTGTTGTAGGCAGATCATAATTAACAATTAGCGTTTATTTATAGAGGGGCCTGCAGAACAGAATTGAAAGTGTCATCAGATTTTACATCCAAAATATTGTCTGAGTGAGTCCTTTCTAATTCCCAGGCATTTGCTGTGGGAAGATACAATTGCAGATGTAAATACTTTCCCATGCCTCCGCACCATGTGCTGGGCCCGCATGTGCAGAGCATATGGGAATGTACGCAGGGCCTCGTTGGAAATGCAGTGTGTGTGTGTGTGTGTAAATTGCTGCTTGTCTACATCTGTGTATCTAATTGCATGTGAAAATCACTACTTTAGTTGCATCAATGAAATACAACTTTTTGAAAGCACGGCTTGCATGTGTTTCTCATTGATTTTAGCGAGGCACAAGATGATCCAGTTGAAAAACAGTAGCTAAGACCAGATGTTCTTCTGTTCCTGCAGCGTGAGAGAAGCAGCTCAGTCTTAAGAAACTCAGAGCTGCTTAGCTTATGATGCTTGCAGTATCATGGGAGAGGAAGATCATCTCCTCCAGTGGCCTCCCTTCCCAAGGACTCAGACCTGCTGCCAAAGGAAAATGGCAGGAGTTCCCCTTTGATTCCAGGAATTTAGAATCAAGCACCAAGTCTTCTTCAAGAGCTGATGAGCAATGGCAGCAAAGGCTGTGCTGTGGTCATTTAGTGGGTTTGGAGGCAACCAGGGCCCACTCCAGGGGACACTCCTGGCCTATTAAGACTGGACATATGGCAACGGTTTAATAAAATATATGATGGGAAGGGTAACCCACTCAGCTTTGCCAAAAAGTCATTTTTAAACTATGTGCCTAATTTCTAAACAATTGAGTTTTAAAGATTTAGTAACTCCTCAAATTTTTCCACAGCTCTGCTGCTGCTGTGGTCATATTTCCAAATTCAATGTACCTCTTACTCTTCCACTTAAAACATTCACTTTTCATTTAAACTTGCAGGAAAAACAAAATCTGGATTAGTTTCAAATTATTGGCCAAGCTCAAAGAGACATCCCAACCCTTTATGGGGTGCAGATAAAAGAGCTCACAGTCCCTGCTCTGCCAGGAAAAATGTTCACTTTCTGTGAAAAACATTAAGAAATCGAATGAAGAGCTTATTAAACTTTTAGATGCATGAATTTGCGAATTGGACAACGATGCATATATATGTCAGACCCTTGAGATGAGATGGAGCCTGTCATAAACTGCTGCTGGATGCGTAAATAAGACTCACTGTGCTCTCCCCCAGCTGTGGAGTATTGGAGGAGGAGCTCAGCCTGAAAGCACTCTTTGTGAGGATCAGCTCCAAAGACTTATGTGGAGGAACCTTTCCTTTATTTGCCAGCTTGCTGAGACTGACAAAGTATTTGATAGCTTGGAGCCTGAGAGCTTGGCTTGTGAGAATATGTGTCAGTGATTTTACCTGCTTTGCTGTTTATTTTTCAGTGCCCCGACCTGTACATGTCCTCCTGTCCTGTCGGTGAAGGACCTGGAGTGAAAGAATCTGCTCCATACTCTCTTCACTTCCACCTCTTCCAAAACCCTCTAATAAACCCAGTTTGGGTACTTTATTCGAGGACAAATGAACCTAATCCCCTACTTTTCAAAGAAGCATTAGATATTTAATAGTTATTCCAAAGTATTAGTTATTCTTCTGAAGAGAGGTGTTTTAGTTGGCAGAGGTGCTCGCTGGCCATTGCAGGTGTTGGTAGTACCCAAGGGAGTGATGACTATTAAAAAGTGCTCCTTCTTACCCATCAGCTCTCTGAGGTTACTTTCACAAACAATTCTAGGCTGTACAGGGAAGTCAAGTTGTTACATCTGTGCTTATCAACCCCATGGACCTTTATTGCTGCTACTGATAAATGCACAAGCAGCTGTGAGCCCTGTGAGTTTTCAGAGTCATCAGCTACAAAAAGCTTTTCACTTCTTGCTAGTAAACTTACTCCATCTGTTCTGTAAGTGGATACAGAACAATATCTTTATTTATAAACACAAATATGTGAACAAGGCTGCTGCAAATAAGGATGGGTGTGACCCTAGGTTTACATCTGAAGATGCAGCAGACATCTGCCAAGTTCCCGGTGAGTTGAGTGAGAAAAGCAGTTTGGATTTTTGCCTTGTTCAGGCAAATGCAAGACTTGCACAGCTAGGTGCTATTAAAAACAAATATATATTTGTATTTCTTCCTAAATGACCACATTAAACAGAGATCATGAGTAAAGATTTGCATGATAGTTCATATTGTTTGTCCTCAAAGTTAGGTGCGAGGGTAGGAAAATCAAGAGACCACTTCTCTCGTGATATGCTGCTTGTGATACTGCATGCTTTATTCTTCCTTTGTCCCAGCTCATATCCAGCTTACTGATGAATTCTATTCTAAATATAACTTGCACAGAGCATTTGAAAACCTTATCTGTATATTTAGGCATATATTTTTGCCCCATATTGATTTTACCTAGTGTGCAGGCAGCGAGAGTTTGAACGAGTAAGATATTAAAATGATTGATTAGAGCACTGGGGATCTCAAACACTCTATGACCATCTGATATGAACTCTAAAACATCCTGGATCAGTCTGCTCCATTCCTATCAAACTCATGCACCTGTGGAGTCAGTGAGGCTCTCCCAGCCTGGTGGGCCCTGCAGCATTGCTGAGAGCTCCTGGAGCTCCCAGGGGCTCCTCAGAGCAGGTTGCTGTCCTCCCCATTCCATCCTCACAGCCCTGCTGAACGACATGTCTGGGGACAAGAGTCTCATCTTTGCTCAAGGACTTTCCATCTGACACATTCCTCAAGACAACCCTGAGCCCTGAGCTCTGCAGGCTGGACCATCCACGCTGAGTCAGAGAGCAGGGTCCGAGGGAAGGTTGGTGCCAGGGAGCTGCCCTGAGCAGCCCTGGGAAAGGGATCTGTTCTGATATCCCCACATGATCTCTTTAGGTACCTCTAGGTATCCTCTGAGAACACAGAAGAGATCTCAAAGCACCACACTTCCCAACTGCAGGATTTCAGTGTGACCCCTGGCTCGTTTCCCTCATCTCCTTTGCAAGAAGAGTGACTCTGGGATCCAGCAGAGAACTCTGGGTGGACAGTGTGCCTAGAGCACTCCCTGTTCAGCTTCCATGTTCCTACCTCTCATCTGAATGCTTTGCCATGTATTTCTTTTCCCAGTTTCACCCAGCAGTTTGTATGACCTGAAATCATCTTCAAATGTCCCAGGACATTTTCTGCTTGCTGTGGGTGACTCAGCAAATCTCCCCACCTTGAAAGTCTGTTTACACCAGTCTCCCACCGGGCTGACTCGATCTCTCTACTGCCTCAGGTGATGGAATGCAGACCTGATGATGCCACGTACCTCAAAACAGTGAGTTAATTTATTTCAAAGCCATTTCCTAAGACTCAGCAGTCTTCAACCGAGAACCAAGTAGGCTCTGGCAGAATGGTGGTCAGAATCTCCCTCCACTCATTCAGAACATATTATTGCTGGTGCAGGAAGCAAATCCAGCCAACCAGTAACGCCTGCTGCCAAAGAAAACACTCGCTTTACTGTGCTGGTGTTTGGAAATGTATGAAAATAAATTATTTATTATCATGACTTTTGGGTTGAACCTGTTTATATGGGCTTGCATCTGTCTGATCTGAAGACTGAGTCACTGACTGACAGACACCCTCTTGGCTTGTCCATTTATTCACATTATGTCCATACTGTTCCAACAGCTTAAATAAAAATAGCAAGCTTGAAACTTCTCCTCTGTTGGCATTTCTTCACAGAGACGGGGTGTTGCTTAAAGAAACATCAAACCACTCTTAAAGAGGTCAGATCTGCAGGGTGAAATGGCAGAATTAACAGTGAGACTCCCTGGGTGCAGATTTCCAGCCCAGCTTTAGACCCCTGAGCAGGATCCCAAGAGGATGGGTGAGGAGGTTTGGACGTCGTGTGAACGGCTTCAGAGCTTCCTCCAAAATATCAGTCAATCAGAATTAAAAACCTGCTCCAGTCCCAAACCTTGCAGCCCTTCTGCCCCTGCCAGCCACTTCCACATCTGGCAGCTGGGGCAAACTCCAGAGTAGCATTTCCCCTATTCCAAGTTAATTCTTTTTCCTCTTTTTCACTTTGTCCCCACTTAGACTGGTGAAGACTGAAGTGAGACCTACAGACGAGCCTCTTGGAGAGGGAGCATGGGGGAGAGGTGGACTGCAGCAGAACTCTCCCATCCCTGTGGTAAGGCCTTTCTGTTGTATCATATGGAGAAAACTGACTCAATAGAAATACAATTTTCTTCACTATCCCATAATTGCAAGGTGCAATTATCTCACCTCTCAGTGCAGAATTAGGACACTCCAGGCTGAATCAGGGTAGTTACAGACTTGCAGATACTTAAGGCTTTGTTCCTTAGTGTCATTTTCAGATTTCCTGGCTTTCCTTTAGTTTGTAACCTTTAAATCTACATTTCCTGAATATATTTTTAATTACATTGTTGCATCATCAATGTTTCATGAAATAATTTGATGCCTGTGCAGATCTTCAGATGTGAGTTAAAGAAAGGCTACCTGGTTGGGTAGAGCAGATAAAAAGGCCTGAGGCAACAGATGAAATGTTGGTCCTCCTCCTCATTTGCTTGATTAGGTAGGAACTGAAAGTGGCTGACAACAAATGCTGTGTCCTATAAACAAGCGAAAAATCCTGGCAGAACTGTCAGACAGCATTTCCATGGGGCCTGGGCCCCCAGACGGTTTTTCTGGGCTACACTATAACCATAAAAGCTGCAGAATCCTACCACTGTAGCAGCCAGGAGTAAGCACCAAGAGCCTTGGATATTCTGAAGGTCAGAAGCGATTACACCCCTGCGTAGTTATGGTGTTGGGGACAATTGGGCACATTGTGGCCTCTTCCTGGAGACTTTACTACAGGTACTAGTGATACCATGGTAAGAAAGGGATCATCCCACAACTCTAGTGAGCCTTCAACTCTCTCAACACCCTGAAGGCTCCAATTCCTTACCTGGCATGTCCTTTTGACAACTGCTTTGCAATATCTTGAGAACACAAAGAATCTGTCACACATATTTATGCTGCAATACACACACCAGAGGGTCTGTCTGCCAGGCACTGAGAAAAAAATCCAAACCATAGCCATGCCTTACTATTTGTGATGGTTTGAATGGTTCAGCGTTTCCATTTGAAACACTCTGATCAGGATTAGGAGCCCAAACGTCTCAGATGGTCTGTAGGGAACACCATGACTTGCCTTTGTCCCAGAATAATTCTTAACTCAGTGGGTGCATCACTGCTGGGCTAAATTTACAGGTGATCAGCCCAGGACCTTTCCACGTGATACTCATTTTTATGTATCTGAAAAAAATGTCCAATCACCATCCCCCCCCCTTGATTTCATAGATGATTTTTAAAGGAGGGGAAGCAGTTCAGTACAGTCTGGACTTCAGACTGGATGGAGAGGATCACACACCTCAGAGCTGCAGCCAATATCTAAGTGAAGTATAACATTCTCCACTCCAAGCATGGAAGGCCATGAGTGGGATGTGTGTTTGTGGTCGAGGAGGTATGCAAGCTATTTTCTGTGTGGATGGAATATGCCTGGTGCTGAAAGTTGTGGGACAGAAGAATGAATGCAGTTGTATTGGGAGAAGGAGGAATGCTTACAGTATTTTGTGTCCTCAAATGTGGATTAGCTTGGACAGGGATGTAAGGTGGGAAAGACATATCCTGAACACCTGTTTCTACATCTGTTTTTTTTTTTTTTTAACTAATTTTGGAGACAGCATTGCTTGCTCCCTTCTCTCTGTCCTTATTCTGCACTTAGGTCCTTTCCATTTCATGCAAAAATAATTTCCCCTCTCATCGAAGTCAGCTTTCT
>NW_020956207.1:404228-406271 GCF_003031625.1 Empidonax traillii
AGCTCCCTCAGCCTTTGCTGCTCCCAGAGATGCTCCAGCCCTTGGGCATCTCCGCAGCCGGCGCTGGAGCCGCTCCAGGAGCTCCCTGGCCCTGCTGTGCTGAGGAGCCAGAGCTGGGCCAGCCCTGCAGATGTGCCTGCCCAGGGCTGGCCAGAGGGGCAGGATCCCCTCCCTGCCCTGCTCCAATGCTCTTCCTGATGCCCCCAGGACCCCATTGGTTTTCCTTCCGCAACACAAATTGCCACTGAAGTCAGGGGGAATTTGGCCAAGCTGAGGTATTCAGGATGAACTCTCTGGGGAATGCAATTAAGGCAGCCACATTCTCAAAGTCCCTCACAGAATGTGCACGTAATGATTTTACAAACAGTGCTATTCTGACTTTTGTCAGCAAAAGAAATTTTATTGATTTATCAAGAAGCTAAGGCTAAAAATCTCTCCAGAGGCAATGGAAATATATGCACTTTCACTGACCTCTGAAAATACGTGATTTATGGGAATACCCACTTATTTACCTAAATTCCCACACATTGGCCTGAAAAAATTAGCCCTTGATCTGTGGTGGCAAGGGACTCCACAGAGGTAAAGTCACTGAAGGAGAAAGAAGTAAAAACAGAATCAAAAGAAAAAAGTATTACTTAAAACCAGAAATACATTGAAGGGATAGATAATAATTTGTGTTAGGTAGTGTAACAGAATATGACTTGGCAATGTTGTAGGGCTGGGGATGGACAGAGACTTAGGTCTTCAAGATCGTTTTGGTTGGCTGTTGGTAATTAGAACTTGAAAGGAAATTTAAAAATACAGTAGTAATAGTTTTGGCTCAGAAATGTTACAACTCCCCAGACCTGTAGGGTCTGCAGTCCATTCCCAGGGAATCTCCCTGTACACCCCTCCATGGAACTTCTGGGCTTTGGGAAGTCAAACTCCACTTTGGAAATTAATTTTTTACAGGGTGGTAACCACCATTTCTCAGTGCTCTGCTGGGTATCTGGTGGCACACACTTTCAGATGGATCACAGAAACGTTGAGGCTTTAAGGCAAATTCCTTCATGAAAAGCTCTGTGTTCTGGTATTCATCATCATGGCTGGGCTTCGCGAACGAATATTTGAGAGGGGCTCTACCCACGCTTGCTACAAGCGCGCTGATGGCTAAAGAGGCCAATGCGAGATAGACAAGTCCGGTTGCAGAAGGCACAGCAGAAAGACTCCCCAGGTGATATCGACAAGACGCAATTCTTTCTGCGTTGTCTTTTCTCCTCGAGAGTGATCCTACGTGTGTTCTCAAAAGCAGCAGCAGCGTTATAGATGGTGTGTCTCCAGGCCTCCCGATTGGAGGCCAGGGTAGACCAATGGTTGTGGTCAATATTGCCAAGGCTGAGGGATTGTTTCAGGCAGTCCTTGGATCTCCTCTTCGGGCCTCCTCTCTTGCGGCAGCCAGTGGCAAGTTCCCCATAAAGCACGATCTTAGGGAGGCGATGATCCTGCATCCTGGAGACGTGCCCTGCCCAGCGCAGCTGTGTTCTCAGCAGCACGGCCTCAATGCTTGGGACTGCTGCCTGTTCAAGGACAGACGTGTTGGACACATAGTCAGTCCAGTGGATGTTGAGGATTGTACGGAGGCAGCGTTGATGGAAGCGTTCTAAGAGACGCAAGTGGTACCGGTAAATGACCCAGGATTCAGAACCATATAGAAGAGTAGACAGCACGATGGCTCTGTAAACACTGATCTTAGTATTTTTCTTCAGGTGTTTGTTTTGCCACACTCTTTTATGGAGTTTACCAAAGGCACTGTATGCCTTTGCTAACCTGTTGTCTATTTCAGCATCAATCTTACCGTCTGAGGAGATGATGCTTCCCAGGGAATTAAACTGTTGGACTGATTTGAGTGTTGATTCACCAATGGTGATATGGGGATGATGAAAGGCTTCCTGAGGCGCAGGCTGATATAAAACTTCTGTCTTCTTCAAGCTGACTTCCAGACCAAAAAGCTCAGCAGCCTCTGCAAAGCAGGATGTTAAACGCTGCAGAGCTACTTCTGTGTGG
>NW_020956207.1:409837-411216 GCF_003031625.1 Empidonax traillii
CTGAGCACCCCTCTAAGATGCTTTGAAACAAAACAGAATAAACAAACAACCAAACCAAACAAACAAAACCCAACAACCAACAAAACAAACAAACAAACAAAAAACTAACAAACAAACAAAAACACAACCCACAAAACAACAACAATAAAAACACACCACATTCCAGCCGAACCCGTATCTCACTCCCACTCTCCCACCGCGTCAATGCCCGAAGAGGCGCGATCCCAGCATAACCATGGGCAAGAGCGGGCACAGATGTAAGAGGTCCCTGCATGCACTAGGCTTGGGGACCCTCCACAGCCCCTGCCCAGCCCAAACCCTCCAGCCCCCAGAGAAACCCACTGCCTACCCCAAATCTCATCCCCCAGCATGCCACTGCAAGCTCCTCTTTGCACTGCCCACCCGCGGCCCCCCAGACTAGCCCGCCTCGCCGGCCCCCCCACGTTGGCCCGGGGAAACGCCGGGTCCGTCCTCCACCCCCCCGTTCCCGCCCGGCCCGACCCGGCGCGGCCCCGTCCCGCGGCCCGGCCCCGCATGGCCACCGGCCATTCGCCAACCGCTCCGCCGCTCCGGCGTCGAAACAGAGCTCCCGACGGCTTCTCCACGAGGTCGACTACACAGATCGGCGCGGCAGCATCTCCCGTGCATGCAGGGCAGCGACGAGGCACGGCAGCTGGAGCGGGTCCCTCAACACCCACCACTCAATTGCAGGAGCGCGCCGAGCGCGTGGCTGCCTGCCCGCCCACCATCTTGGACCCAAGATGACAGGGTTGACTCTCAAGGTTTAATCAGTAGACTGGACAGTATGAAGTGCCTCCCTCTTGGAAAGATGAAGAGTTTTGTTCTTTCTGTTAGATTTTGGACCTGAGATTCAGTGGGTGCAAATGAGATGCACACGCCTGCTTATCAGCCCCCACAGCAAATGCTAGTTCTTAAATGTTCTTTCAAAAAAGGCTTGGTGAAATTTAACCTTCCTCCGAGCAGTCCCAGCACAGCCAGCTGCCCTGAATTCAGACAAGAAATATGAAGAAAACGAGCTATTTCAGATGTCAGATCCAAAATACATGCTACTCGACATGTGAAAAAAGCACTGGCAAAATAATCCGGACCACCATCAGTTTTGATGTGCAATGCTTGAACTGATCTCACATCTTGTGCCATCTGGGAATGCAGGAAATGTAAAGTAAAACCCCGGAAGTAATCAAAAGTACATCAGAACAAAATCTGTAAATTCATTTGCCTAAAGAGTGAAAAGCTGGTCAGACCACACCCCTGAACCAAGAACCACACCCCTGAACCAAGAACCACACCCCTGAACCAAGGCTGGTGTTCTGTCACCCCTCAGAGGTCTCAGCTGAAGTTACTCTTTGATGTCCTCG
>NW_020956207.1:411570-432911 GCF_003031625.1 Empidonax traillii
ATCAAAAGTACATCAGAACAAAATCTGTAAATTCATTTGCCTAAAGAGTGAAAAGCTGGTCAGACCACACCCCTGAACCAAGAACCACACCCCTGAACCAAGAACCACACCCCTGAACCAAGGCTGGTGTTCTGTCACCCCTCAGAGGTCTCAGCTGAAGTTACTCTTTGATGTCCTCGTGGTGTTTTAGGTAAAGAAGCCGTAGAGTCCATCCAGATCAGACCAGGAGAGCCTAAAGCCAGACTTGGATCTGGACTCTGTGGCTTTGGCTCATTTCTAGGTGTAAGTGAAAATGTGTTTGGTGGTCTGATTGAAGTCTCCAGCAAACAGGTGAGTTGGCTTTGTGCAAAACCACTGCATAATTCTGCATGATTGGCACCTTTCACTTAAAGAAGGCTGAGCTGCATTAGCCAGCACTGAATTGAACTGGAAAAGGCTTGGGGAGGTTTGTAAAGAGGTTGGCTCTGTTCAAGGCACAGGTTCTTTCATTTTCATGAACCCAAACCCACACTGGAATAGAACATAAAAGAAAAACTACCCACCTGGCCTCTGACAGCAAGAAGAGTGTCATTTGTCGTAAAACAAACAAAAAAATTCCCCTTCTTGTGATAATCTTACAAAAACTAATTATTTCAACGAGCAAATGGCACCAAGAAGTATCCTGGAGCCAGAGGCATGAACTTTTAGCTGGTAGGTCAGTGGTAACATATCTTGTTTGAACAAGCCTGACAAAGATCTGCTGAGCAATATCCATTGGGGCCAACAGTGCTTGGCTGTCTGTGTTGTGGTGGAGAGATGGACTTGGATAACCGGGTCACTCACTGCTTCACTGACACCAGCCAAGCATAATGAAGCACAGCCAAAGCCTTCTCCAGCACGATGGCAAGATGGGAACGCTGAGGAGACCTAGAAATGGCTGATATGGATGAGTTAGAATGAAATGGCTGCAGTAACAGTGATCTGGGACAGCATCGCCCACACTGAAGTCAACACAACCCTGTTCCAATCCCCTCCTTCCTCTCCAGTGGCCTTCATGCTGTGTTTTCATGAGTGCTGCAGAATATCAGGCAAGTAGTCCAGCCCACAGTGGTGTCAGGGGATGCCTGCACCACAGACCGGGATCAGCTGCAAGTGACCTCATCGGGGCACCTCTGGCCTCAGAATTTGCTCTGCATATCCAGTTTCTAATGTTATTGTTAATGCTGAAGCAGCGTTAGCATCGAAGCAGGGCTGAGGTATCTAAGGCCAGGGACCTGCTGGCTCAAACACAGAACAACATCTGCCCTCAGGAACTCTGATGTACAATCAGACACAGCAAGTGGATGTGGAGAGATGAGCACAGAGATCAACTGAAGATTTGCACTAGCTTAGTTCTCACAGGAAATCCTTGCTGCTATCAAGTCCAATTGTTAGCTGAAAATGAAGACAAAAGGGAAAGCAGAAAATTACATCTTTTTTTTTTTTCTGTTTTGAAGGAGAGTTTTGCCTGGCTGTCATCCTAAAGCAGAGCAGGAAAGTTTCACTGGATGCATCCAGTACATTCTAATGTTCTTTAACTAAGCTATGAAAGGGAGTTTTCTTGTGCATTGAAATCCAGCCTGAATTTTGGAGGAGCAATTGTTATTTTAGTCATTTCACAAACCAGCCCTAGAGTGAATGAGTTTTTGGCATAAAAGTGATATCTATAGATATCACTCAGAGCACCTTAATCCATTTTCAGAGGAAGGTCAGATTATCAGGTCAACATGAAATTTCTGAGACAAGACCCTTTAATAGGCTTCATTCTTCCCACAAACCCACTAACAACAAATGTCTGTGAACCAACAAACCATATTGGCTTTGCCCAGTGTTTATGAGCAGAGGCAGCCCAGCCCTTGCAAGATCCACGTTGAATTGGGAAGCGTAAATTCATTTAAAGGAATCTGGTTCACCACAGGCCGGTGGGCGACTTTTAAACCAGGTAAGAACATCCCTTCTCCAGTCATGAGAAAGAACTCACAAAAAGGCAAGTGGATTTAAAAAATGCAAGACCATAATCACCACGGTCCAGGATGAGGAGGATGTGATGGCTGGGAACGACTTCCAGTTATAACTGAAGTGACACAGCGAGGCACAGCTCAGTGATGATAACTAATTGGTGCAGATTAACGCCCTTTTCAGTTCCTAGGTGTTGGTTTGGCACAATGAATGACCCAAGAGAGAAATCTTAACGTGTTATGCATGTGGAATGTGCTCAGAAGCTGAAGGAAGCCACGAAAACCAGACTGCTACTTCTTCATTTGTAGCACTAGCTGATGACTGTTTCCAGTCCTTCACTTGCTCCACTGCATCTTAGAAAATAGTTTTAAAATTCTTCAGGCCTTGGACATACAGCATGGGTAATGTTCCAGCAAGTAGCCGTTTATTTTATAAGGGGATTTAAATATTATAAAACTGAATAAAATGCAGGTGTTTCCATTACAGACAAGCGAACCTCGTGTAAGCTCTGCAAAGACGTGACTTCCAGATTAAAAGGATTTTGCACAGTTTGTTCTGCCTCAGTGGAGGAGGTGGATTTTTGGATCAGCTGGGGCAGCATCTTCCTTTGTGTTGTGCAGTCCTGGATCCCAGCCTCTTGCACACCAGGGGAACACGTGCAGTAGGACAGCTGGTGGCCATATTTACATCAGCACAGTTTTGTTAACTTTGAAATTTGGCTGGATAAGTTCAACCACCTGACTGCCCAAACACAAATAATTTCCATCCAGTGTCTGGGGCTGCCATGAGTTCTGAGAGGGGTGGGCACTAACCCCACATTGTGCTACTGTTCAGATGACCCAGCCCAGGGATGCCAGGATTAACCAAAGCAGGAGCATAAATACATATGGAAAATACATCCACGGGTTTGAACACTGGATTTTGGTAGCAAGGAAAGAATTCCAGCTGCCTCTTGGAAAGCTTCCCCAATGATCAAACCCAAACCTTCTGGCCCATACAGGATCAACCCTCCCAAGAAGAGAGTTTCTACGGGAAACCTTACAACAAGGTTTAAAGTCAATGAAACTTCACCTGTGTCAGTTCATTGGCTCCTGATTTACACCAGTAAAAATTAATAGATAGCCAAGGTAATACTAGATAATTATTAAATATATAATCAGTGTAACCATGCCCTCTAGAGGACTAAATTTACCTTCATGGAGTCAAAACCAACCCTTGGGTCTGAACACTTAAAATCTGGGGAAGAGGCATTTTGGGTGTTTGTATTCCTTCCACATCTGACTCTAGACATGAGTCATGATTTCCTCACTGGTACCTTACCCTACACTGGGTTGAACCAACTCCTAAGATGGCACTGATGGGGGAGTTTTAACTTTTGTACCCACCTGGTGTCTCTGCCAAACAATTAATGCAGTTAAGCCCCACCCAGAGATCAAAGGTGTGATCCAAGATCTTAATTTCCACCAAAGGGACGGCCACTTTCTAAGACATTTCTCTACCTTGCAAGGCCTGACCCAAATCAGCCTGATGAGTATTAAATAAACAGGGCTCATGTTCTTGCCTCCTGTTTTCCCCATCTTCCTTTTCTTCTTTTTTTCTGCATTCACTGGCAATTTCCCCAACTTTCCTTGGTCGGTGTGGTTTGCATTTCCGGTTGGCTTGAGCTGAAAAGTGAAAGTCAACTCAGTGAGCAGTTTGTTTGTGGTGGTTGTGATCACCCCATGGGCTGCTGGGGGCAGGATCAGCTCGCTGTGTCCCTGGGTCCTTGGACAGGGAGGAGCTGGAGCACTGTCCTGAAGGAGCCAACAAATGCCTGAGGAGTTCATTTTGGGGCTGAAACCTCCACATTTTGGGATCAGGAACAAACTACCATGAGCATGTGAGCCACAGCTGTGTGCCAGCTCCTTTGAAAAACAAAATCTGGAAAGGAGCAGGGAAAGGGTGAGAGATGCAGTGGGGAGCAATAGCAAGGAAGTTCTCCCTCACCAGTTCAGCAGGTTTCTGCGGGACAGGAGCAGCCCAGGGATGCAGGGCTGACGTGTGGCCACCGTTCAGGCTGTTGAAGAGGGAGGACAGAGCATGCTAGAGAATATTTTGGCACCTTTTCTGTGGCACCTTAGCTTGGGTCTCAAGTTAGCCTGCTCCTCACAAGCTCAAGGGACAAAGGTAATTAGAGTGCAGATGCAAGTTAGTTAGTAATTACACTGAGTAAACTCAGTGTGGGATTTTCAGAGCCTGTGCCATTAGCTTTGCTTTTCTCATTGAGCCATTGGGATGTTAGAAACCAAATATACTACAGCTGTCAGACTCTGGTTTTCAAAACCACTCTGTGGATGTTTTCTTTCTCTCTCTCTTTCTTTTTTTTTTAAATCCCACTTTATAGTATTTTTCTTTTTCCTGACTTTTCTCCCAGTACAAGAATATGAGTTTTTTCCCTTGGTTACTTTGACTCTGCTGACCTGGTTTCTTGCTTTCCTCTGGAAATGTTTAGGTGTCTCAGCAATGGAGAGGATGAATCAGTGAACATGCAGCAGGTCTGGGAAAACCCCAGCAGAAAGGAGTGTGTGGGGAGCAGAGAGGAAACAGCTCTGCCGTGAAGGGTGCTGTCATTCTCCTTTTCTCTCAAAATTCTCATTAGCAGCCAGTATTGCTGCACTGAGCAGATGCTGCCTGTTCTCTTAGTTCAGAAAAGACCCCGTGACCAGTTTAAAGGACAAAACTCAAAACATTTCAGTGGCAGCTGAATAATACACAATATACCACAAATTTTCTGGCAGTGGGAAGCTCTTGTCATATTGGAAGCTGAAGGATGATTTGCTGGGAAGGTGCAGATCCTCAGAGAGGGCTGAGAATGGAGGCAACCACTCAGGGTTTAATTCCTTCTCAGAAACACCAACTGCCTCATCTCAGGATCACCGCACTGCTTGGTCCCAGCCTAGTGCAGATACAGCCACTGGCTTCAGAAGCAACAAATACACCTGAACAACGGGCAGAGATTTATAGAGAGTTCATTAAGTGAAAAAACAGGCCACCTTGGTCAAGCATATTCTCTGATATGGAGGGTATTGGACAAATACCGAATAAATGCAGAACAAGGTAAGACGATGATCTAACTATTGAATTTTTAAATTAGACAATGTAATCTTCAGACACTTTCCCCAACAAAAGTTGGGGCTAATATTCTAATGTATTTGTTATTCTTTTTTTTTTTTTTTTTTGACGAGTTTTCCATAGAAAAGAGTGCATTTAGTATAATTTAGGCGAAAACCATTCTCCCCCCCCACCCCCGCCGAATTCAACATCCCGTATCTTGGCCCTGGGGCAGGGATGCACAGGGTTTTAGGGGTTTTGAGTCATCCCACTGATTTCAGCCAGATTAGTCATAGGCTCAGTCTAAGCCCAGCGAGAAGTACCGTGTGTGACCAGAGTTTTTATTTCCAAAAAGAAGAGCTGGTTCATGCTCAGCTTTCCGGAAGGTCCATCCATTAAACCAATGGCACAAACCCCGTGCCCCGAGTGTTTGAAAAACGCTGTGTAAAAAATGCAAGTGCAATTCTAGCAAACAAATACTTTTTCGCCTACAACCAGTTGAATCTGAATCAAGTGAATGGGTGTGTTAAAACAAAAACTGAAAAACAAGAGTGTGTTGCGTAAACTGATAATATAATAGCGCTGTTAGGGCTGAGTAACGTGCTGAGCTTTCTCTGAAAGGGGTAAATATTTTTTGAGTTCTGAACAGAATTCTGTTTGATACAGCTACTGTGACTGACATTCTGGTTTACTGCATGACTAAATCACGTTATAAATGAAATTTAAAGGTAGTTAACCAAATAATCTTTATGTCAAACGGGTGAAATGTGGGTTCACCATTTGAGAATGTCATTCTTTGGTTTTGTAGTGTCCCTTAAAGACTAATCTAAAAGAAAATTAAATTAATTTCATGCTCACCACCTTTAAATTGCAGAAGTGAAAACCTTTCAGGACTTGCCAATTACTAAGGAAACTTCGTAGCTGGATTATTCCCAAATTGCACACCCTTTATTTTAACCACTAAAGGCAAACACATGGTTTTGATGGGTCATAAAAGAACAGGTTGCTTTTTCAGTATTGAAAGAAGCTGTA
This sequence comes from Empidonax traillii, assembly GCF_003031625.1. Taxonomy (NCBI): domain Eukaryota; kingdom Metazoa; phylum Chordata; class Aves; order Passeriformes; family Tyrannidae; genus Empidonax; species Empidonax traillii. Next base: position 417,670 of record NW_020956207.1, read on the forward strand.
ATTACTTCCCTTGTTTGGTGACTTCCTGATTTACTTAGGTTGTTATGGGTGATCCTATTCTGCCAAGGTAATTGGAGCTGCTGGAGTGCAGCCGATGACCTGAGGGAATGACCAGTGGCTTTTCAGCCCAGGTGACTTGCACCTAATGAGTAGAGTCATTCTTCCCAGGAAACGAGGACACCATAACTGCCCTAAGTGCTTGGTATGTGTACTTTAAAGGCTTGTGTTTCACACTCCAGGAAAATTATCTCTCTGTATGAATCTCAGAAACCAAAGTCAGTTCCAGAAGCAGAGAAAATGAAGGTGTTTTCCTCAGGCAGAAAGAGATATAGATCTCACCAGGAAGGTGAGCTTCTGATATTTCTGAGGACAACTGAATACTGCCTTACTAACACAGTTCCTTAAATCAGTTCATGTCTGTAACATGAGATGTAGTAAAGCCTGGTTGCAATGAGTGGGATATTCCAGTAAGAATCAAACTACTTAAAGAGTTAGAAATGAAACCACACACGTTTTCAAAGGCTAGCACAGCCTGTGGGAGGGCATCGTGCCTGAGTCATCCTTGGAGGAGAGGGAAAGTTGCATACAGTTATCCTCCCCAGGGGACCAGCCACCCCCTCAGCTGAGGTCCCTTCTTTCCCCCAGCAGATGAGACAGGCAGCCACCCACCATCTCAACAGCGCTCCCCAGAAAAGGCATTTTTCTCACCTGGCAGAGTGTCTTGGCTTAGCTACAACTGTTGCTCGTTTTGGGGTTTTTTTGCACATTTTTTTCAGATATGTCTTATATGACCTTTCTGTTCGGATGGACAGATTTGCTGCAGGCTCTCTGAAGGTCAAGTATGTGATATATAAACCTGTGGTTCCTGGTCTAAAGTATGCCAGATCTCACGTGTTTTGAAACTCATGCTGCCTTGGCTTATTGTGCAATAGATTAGTGCTCCAAATTATTTCTCCAAATAAACTGGTGAGAAGAGGTTAAATTGGCCAGCTCTGAGTATAAAAGTCCTGTATCATGAATCATACACAGCTTTTCCTTTGTGACCTCGGTAGAGTCTGGTGGGTCTATCCAGGTATGAAATCTTGCACTGGGTGTGAGTACACAGAAAAGTTACATCACTGCTTAAATTCAATTCACAACACCTTACAGCTGTCTGTTACTCAGAGAACAAAAGCTCCAGGGGAAAAGCAATCGTGAGCAAAGACTGAGGAGCAGCTGAGATGCTGATGGTGAGCACCTAAGTTAATCTCCCAGCAACTCAACCACAGATTCAGTCTCTGCTAGAAGGTAACACTTGAGGATGTGAGCATTCAAGGACAGCCAAAAATCTAGTTCTCTAAGACACTCAGCATCCATGAACTGATGGTAAAACACCAACCAGGAGAGAGTTTGGCTATAGCATGTCTTCAAAGTTACCAGACTACACTGGCACTTAAACTACCTAAATCTTACAGCATCTTAATTGCAGAAGTTATTTCAGGAGACATCTTACTTCTTACTACAAGGGACTGCAGACAAGTACATTAACAGCTAAGATCCACCAACACCTGTAGGCACCACCAGGAAGTCTCACACGGTATCCAGATGTCCTGCATGGCTGCAAAAAGCGTAGGGAGCACAGGATCTTCCAGGAGTCCCCAGGGAGGGCAATCCTTTAGAGAGACAGGTGGCCAGCTCATCATTGCAAAGGCTCACTCCCTCACCTTTTCCTTCTCAAAGTTCAACTGAAAACCTATTCGAAACACCAGAAAACCTGGCCATTTCTTTAAAGTGTCCAAATAGTTTGCACCTTCCTTGTAAAACACAACCGAGCCACATTTCTCAGTGGCTGCCACACAAACTGGGTGCAAGAGCAGCCGCTGTAGCATTTTACTTCAACCCAGCATCAAAATCAGTGATTGAGGAGAGGCTTCGTAATGTAGGGAGCTCCAGGAACCTGATCAGTTGAATAATATCACCACCAGGGACTTGGAGATGACCTGAAGAGCAAATTATTTTAATTCATTATGGATTCCGAAACAGGAGAAACAGAGCAACGACTGATGATACTGAAATAACATTTACAGAAGGCAGGAGTTAAAGCAGAAACCTGAGCCTGAGCTTGGGAGGGCACACACGCCTCCGAACACACGCAGTCGAGTGACGGGGGAAGCCTAGAAAAGTGATAATGCAGAGACAGGTAATAAATTACAGTTTGCAATGCTATGGCTCAGGGGGAAAAAAAAAAAAATCCCAGCTATTAACTGGGGCAGATAAAATTTCTTTCTGTGAAGTAAAAAGGCATGTCTGGATGCCCCTCTCACCTGGGAGTGTCGGTGCTGCCAGACCCAACCCACACCCCGACTGCAGCAAGTGGAGGGGAGGCTGTGGGAGAAGGTGCCACCCACAGTCTCCAGCTTTTTAAAAGCAGAAATCTCCACCATCTGACACTGATCAAACTCTCAGAGCTCATTCCCCTCAAAGCTCCAGGCCTGGCCAAGAGCTGGGGAAGCAGATCTCTCCTGGTCTCCAGGATGGCCTATGGGACACCAGAACCATGTGTCAGAATCCTGCTGTCACTTGCCCTGAAAAACATCCCCCACCTTTCCCCCTTCCCAAGTCAAACAGCCTCGTGGAAAAGTGATACTGTGTAGGACTGAAGCATCAACCCCACGTGGGTGAGTAGAGTCATTTGGGTTGGAAAAGACCTCCAAGATCATTGAGTCCAGCTGTTAACCCAGCACTGCCAAACCCACCACTAAACTATGACCCCAAGTGCCACATTTACACAACCTTTAAATCCCTCCAGGGATGTGACTCCACCACTTCTCTTGGTAGCCTGTGCCAGAGCTTGACAACCCTTCAGGTGAAGAATTTCTCTCTAATATCCAATCTAAACCTCCTCTGGTGCAGCTTGAGGCCATTTCCTCTTGTCCTATCACTTGTTCTCCCTGGGAGAAGAGCCCAACCCTCCCCTGGCTGGAACACCCTTTCAGGTAGTTTGTAGAGAGTGAGAAGGTTCCCCCTGTGTCCATCCATTACAGCCCTCCAGTTCTGTGACTCATCCCACCCTGTTTCCGTGAGTAATTAATGACCTTAAAGGATGAGGGTTTGGATCTCCTTGTTTAGTTGCCGTAGAATTAACATCTGAATCTACCAGCTCCCATGGTCAGATGAGTGAAAAGCTACTGTAAAATTACATTACCCAAGCAGTTACCTGGGATCTTTGTGGCCTTCAGGGAGACAACCATCACCCTCCAGGCCAGCCGGGACTCAAGTTGTGCTCAGAAGAGTCACAGCACCATCCAGGAACTACATAGCCCGAACCCTCCAGGACAAACATAGCTTCGCCACGGAGTCCTCCTCCCTTTTACAAACCTTCCTGAAGGAAAAGGCACAAATCAGCAGCATCCCTGGGGGAGCTCCCAAGTGAGGGAACAGATGCTCTGTGCTCCTCTGCCCGCCTCCCCTCCAAAACGATCTGCCGTGCCCAGAAAGCAGAGTATGGCAGATGATGATGAATAGCTTTGTTTACTCTGTCCCCATAGGTTAGAACAGGCAAGGAGAAAACATTTGTTGAAATACAGATCTGTCATAAAAGCGAGCAACCAAAAATACAAGTAAAATAAAACAGTCTTCGTGTCCTAACTTTCCAGATGTAAGTTTCTGAGTTCCCACTGGGGTTGTTATTATTATTATTACTACTATTTCAATAATAATAGGATTCCCAGTCGTGGAGTGGAACCAGCACTTATGCAGCAGTGCAAGACTGGAGACCAGAGATGAGTGCAGACAGCAGGGGAGCAGATGTTGCCTTGCCTGCTTTTTTCAACATGCTGAGCACTCATAACCACCATGTCCACTGGGGACACTCAGCAAGGTGGTGGGAGACCTCTCTGAACAGGAGGGACTCTAAATCCTCTTATAATTACAGATTATGAAGGTATCGGCCACGACTGTTAGGAAGGAGGAGGAGGAGGCTCAGGACCAGCCTCAAACCTCTTTGAGAAATGTCCCATCCCTCTATTGCTTTATCTCCAAACATGGGTTTAAACTGCAAGATCTGGAGCAAGCTCAGGTGGTTTGGGGCTCAGCTTTCCTCCCAAACCTGGGTCAGTTTGGATTTAGCGATTTGGCCTCTGTTAGTTGATTGAGAAGGGCTAGCTGCAGACTTTGGATCTAAATTCAACCCTTCCCAACTTCTGTGGGAATGGTCGGACCCATCTCTATTTGTCTTGGGTAGGGGAGTTCTGTGATGCTATCTGCAGTGGAACTTTCCACTAGCAACAACACGAGAGACAAAGAGCTCATGCTCTGACCTTTATAAAACTATTCCTTAACAAAATTTACTCAAGTAAAGAATCCACAATCCTCTTTGGTTTTACTCATTTAATTGATACGGACATAAAATATTTTGCGTTGTTTTAATAATAGTTTGGTTTTCTGCTATTTAAAAAAAAAAAAAAAAAAAAAAAAGTTCATTTCTCCGAACATATTTTTAGCAAAAATATTTTGCTTGAACTTTTTTCCTCTGCCTTCAAAGGCTGCTGCGCAGTTCTGGGGTGCTAAATACTAAACTCACATTCTACCACTCCATCTCCTCCCATTTGGATGGTAATCACAGGATCTCGATGCCAAACTCTTGAAGATATTTTTTCCAGCAGCAGCATCTGGCTTCTTGGCAGACCCCGCGAGCAGTTGTGTTGGCAGCGGTGGGAGCTGCTTGAGTCTGTCATGTGTTTAGGCTGCTGCAGAGCTGTCTGAACCGCCTCGTTGCCTTAGACAGTATGTTCTCTTGACTCCCATTCCATTTTGATAAATTTGTACTTTCTGTTGCGCGCCCGGTAACGGAACTCTGTCGATGCCGGCAGGATCTATACATAGTTCCTCTGATCAAGAACAATAAGGGATTGTTTGCAGAGCGGTTTCAACCCAGAAGACCCCAGCCCTGCACACAGAACTGCTCCATGACCTCTGTGAGGGATCAGTTTGCAGGGCCTGAACTGCAGCCCCCTCGCCAAGGGATGGCGGGAGTATCGAACCCGCAGGAGACCCTCGAGCTCCAGGCACTCTCTCCACTCTCCTGCTACATGCCAGGAACTCTCTGACTAATTCTTGTCATGGGAAGACCGAGATTCCAGCCTGCAAACTGACTCACGCAGCTCATTCGAGAAGCCCCTTTCTGCCTCCCGAGTACCTTAAATTTTGTGTTCCGTTGAAGGCAAACCAGGAGGGATCTGCCACTCCTGCTTTACAACCTGGCAGGGGAAGCCTTGAGCTTGACTCCCTTTCATGAAAATAGATAGAAGTAAAGAATGGATTTGTTTCCTAACAATGCAAATGCATAATTCCTGTTTCAGAAGAAAGATGCATACGAAAAAAGAAAACTCTCCTTAGCCATATAACCCCTCGTTAAACCTGAGTTTCTCTCTCGGTTTCAACCTCTCAAAATCCCACCAGGGTGCTCATACAGCTCTCCAGATTGTAATTAAGTGCAAGACTTCGCCCTCCTTTTCCTATTGCTGGAAACCACTGTTATAGGAGATATGCTTCTTTAGATGTGCAGTTTTCTTCCGTAGGCTCAACATTTTATTGTGTTACACAGTTGTTAAGGATTTCTTTTCCACCAGAAAGGCCCTGAATGGAAAGGCTGAAGCCCAGAATTCTACCTGTGGCTCAAAATGTCTTTGATTTAAAAGATCATTATTTTGTTGAGTACTGCATTTTCCACTTATCCCAGAAGATTACTAATCCATCCTTGCTTAGTTCTAGGAACACAAGTGTCTCTGTATGTCCAGGTAGGAGCCACTCATGGCCTGAGCACAAACAGGACATGCTGACACCTTTCCAGAAAGGTGCAAGTTTCTCCAGAAGGGAAGGGTGAGGCTCTGTTCTGAACACATCATGATGATGATGATGATGATGATGATGATGATGATGATGATGATGATGATGATGTTGTTGTTGTTGTTGTTGATGATGATGATGATAATATGTGCAATTTGCTATTCCAGATCTTGGGCAAAACTACAGAGTGATCTGGTGAGTTCTGCTCTCACAGGACCTGGTGTGTCTGGGTTGATGACCCAAGACTTCAGCTCTGAGGAGTAACAATGCTCTGTGACCAACTCGAAGCTTTTGGGATAGGACAGAGTGCTACATGCTGTTGAAATGCAAATGAAAGTTGTAATTTAGACATTTTACCTCAGTGTTATTACTTGTCCAAGTTCTAATGAAGTACCTGACATCTTCAGAAAAGTATTCTTTGGTGTATCTAAGAGAAATTTGGTTTTAAGTTGAAAACAGCCCTTCTGAGGGCTGGGGGTCCCCCCGAAATTCTCCATTTAAAGGAGTGTTTTAGAAGGCCATTTCCAGTCCTCAGTTACACCTCCCAGACTCACACCCTGTCCTACAGGAGTAAGGGCCAGAACCACCAACCATCCAAGTGTACCCAAACCTCTGTTCCCTGCATTTCCCCTCACAGCGTCCTTGGGAGGGACAACCAGGACATGTAGAAAGGTAGCACAATGGATTTGGTTTTCACGGGGTATCTGTGACAGCAAAAAGACACATGACAGGTCCTGTGATGCTTCAGTGAGGGCCTTTATCACTGAGCCATCCCTTCTGTACACCTGTAGCACACAGAGCACCCCTCAGTTGAGGGTTTCTCTCTCCCAACTGCTCCCATTGCAAGGTTGGATGAGCTTCTACTCCCCAAAGCTGCACACTGACCACACGGGTCACTGGAGAAAATGCTGAGTAAGGATGAGTGAGCATTTCAAGATTTCATAGCCTTAGAAAAAAATTAAATACAATAAAATAAATGTTGTTTTAGGAACCGGCTGAAAGCAGCAGAAAGATGGATCCTGCTGGACATGGAGGCACTGAGCCACAGCCACTCTTGAAGCGCAGAATCACAGGCAACATACACAAAAAACAAGTTCCTTACACAGCCTGTTCTCCTCCAAGAATCAAGTGGAGGGTGGGATTGTTACTGCAGGTCATTGTGGGGTATCCCAAAGACTTGGTTTTACAACAGGATTTAGTGACACTGGACACAGCTCTTGATGCTGGAATGGATGACTTGCCACACTGTGCAATATTTAGGCAATATTTAGGCTTTGATTACGTCTATAAGTCACACCACACACACCTGCTGGATGCTGAGACACAGCACTGTGAGTCAGAGGCTCAAACTCCCCCGTACCCCTGTGTAAGGTGGGCAGGTGGGGACCCTTGAGCTGGCCCAGTGAGGGGCCCTATGGATTCAGTGGTGTTTGTCAAGAGTGGTCACTCGTGTGCTGGAAAGAAAGGGACTCTCTTCTCACAGCTCTCTGCCAAGGATGTAGCAGACTCCAAGTGACCACCCCTCTCTGTCCAGAACCCCACCATGTAGTAACCAAACTCTCCCTCTCCAGGGCTGCCTCTCCTGCTTGCGCTGCCCTGGAAGCCACGGCCAGGCAGGGGGAAAGCCACCTGTACAGATCTCCTCCCTGAGGGCCATCTGCCACTCCTTCACTGTTCAGAAGGGCAACTGAGAAGCTGAAATCAAGAGGTCAGAGCTGTGAGAGCCCTGTCTGGTCAAGGATCATATCAGGAGTATCCCTGGCTTTGTGCTTCTCAGGGGGAACACCACAGCCCAGCACGTGATGAGCGTATCTATCCCCAAGATTTTCCACAAATTCAAAATAAAGCCATGCTGCTCCAACCCCCAATCTGATCTCTGTACAGAGACATTTGAAAAGCTTCTTGTGGTTTCGCAGAGTGTTTTAGAAGGAAACAAAACAAAAGTTTGGACACAGCTTGCCTTGTTTATTTATGGAGTCTGAGTTGGGAATTAACTTTGTTTCCCCTGCCTTTATATTCCCTTCTGCAGCTTTGCCATGGCTGAGGGATTTGTGTAACTATCTCCAAAAGATCACAATCGTACAAAATTCAGGAACGAGTTTGTTCTTGTTTATTTACCAGTTCAATTCACCATCCCTAATTTCTCAGCACTTGCTGAGATACGACTACATGCAGCCCTATAAATCTGGACGTTTCAGGGGTATGTCTGAGCGAGAACCCTGACTCAGACTCACTTCCAGGCAGTTTTGCTGACATACAGATTCGGAGAGACCTGATCAGGTTTCAAACTTTTTCAGCTCTTTTTCTGAGATCAAGATACGTGCCAGATGTTTTGTGATTCACTCATCACTAATAAACAATCATTTTACTGTGGCAAAACCTCATTCAACTGCAATTTCCAGCCCGTATCAGAAACGCTGCTTTAATAAACTCAATCCAAGCGTTTTGTTTGCGTTCACAGGAGTTACTCCAGGGATGATTTTGGATCAATGTATTTCATTTGTTTCGTGGGATCGAGGAACATTCCTTCCTTATAAATGCGGTTTATTTGTGTCTATGCATTCTGCAAAGGAGAACATAAGTCATTTAAGGAGCCAGCATAGGAAATGTAAGGAACCACAGTAAGAAATTAGGGAGATGGATTATTGGAGGGGTTCCTATAAGACCCAACTGAAACTATTTTGTTGAAAACCTTCATGAGGAAGTAGCCCATGCAGCATCTCAGTGTATTCCCAGAAATTCCAGAAATGTTTAATCAGATATTTAGAACTTCCAGTATTAACCAGAAGTGTTGCCAGTGGAAAGTTGGACTTCTGGCACAAGATTTTTGTCTTATTAAAGCAGATTTGCTTGTTGTTATAACGTGTTACTTCCCAGAATTTTATTATGGAGGAGTAACAGCTCATGGCAGTTGTGAATTTTATAGATATCCAGTAATTATGAGCAAAATCCCAAGATGTACAGTTTGGTTTTACATAACAACAGAAAAGTGCCAGTATGAGGTTCTAAAAGGAACCCAAGGGGTGCATATCATTCCCACTGAGTCCAAACACTTCTGATGCATGTGTCTCCAAATGTCTTTTGGAAATCTCAGCATTTAAAATGCCTTCAGTTGAGCAATTGGGTCCAGTCTGACACCTCTGCTAAGAGCTAGAATGGGTTGGACACTTTCAACTGCCTTTTTTTTTTTTTTTCATTTGAAAGTGAAGAAAGTCAGCTCTTGGGAAGAGCTGCTTGACCCATTGCAAGATCAAGTGTTTGGGTAAGAAATGGCTTTTGCAGTATGGGTCTGGTCAGGGCAGCAGAAGGGGAAAGAACCCAGGTGACATCTTCACTCCACTGACTTTAATCAGTAACCTCCTGTGCCCCCAGCAGAACCAAGGCCTTGTGCAAATATCCCAGTATTTCCTATCCAAATTCCTTCCATGCAGCTGACACAGATTCAAGGTTGAAATTTTCTTACTCAGCTGGGCAGGGTCACTTTCCCACTCAGTCAGTGCTTCAGGTCACCACCAATTCCTTGCAAATTGAGGGAAAAGTCTTTCTAAGAATCCCATCATCTTTTTAAGTGGGCCTGAATCATTCTGGCAGTGCAGCTTTCCATACATCCACTCAGAAAAGGCTCAGAGCAATAAATCAAGCACAAGTGTGGGAAAGGTGGGCATTTACTACCTATAGATATAAGCAATGCACCTGATCTCTCTTTCCCACCTGCAGCTGTGGGTAAGGAGGTGGTGTTACAGCTTTGCTGGGGAATGAGGCACAAAGCCAAAAGGATGCACAAGCAGACAGAGTGCTTTGGAAGTGGAATCCCCATCATCACATACAGGTTTTGTGTTGAGTTTTTCATTTGATCATCCCTTGATTACATTAGATCCTCTCACAGTATAGATCCACACGGCTTTATGGAATTCCTCCTGACTCTGCTCATGGCCTGACCTGACCTGACCATGTCATTTTTCACTTCTCCACCCATCCTTGGTTTTGGCCATGTGCTTTCTCCAGAGATAGAAGTATCCAGGACCGTTGTCAGCACAGCTGAATGCATTTCTCTAGCTGAACAACCCCCTGAAGCTGTGGCATGGCCATGTCTGTCCCAGTAGCACAGCAAAGGGTGGCTGTGATTCCCCTGTGATTCTCCCAGCCATCTGCCACCAGTGGCCCCAAGCAGGTGCCCAGGGCAGCCAGACCTGCCTGACCTGCCAGGTGACTGCAACCACGGCTCAGAAAGCTCAGAAGTGTAGAAACTCAGGTCACTAGTGATGAAAAAAACCCTCTAAGATCACCAAGTCCAACCATTAACCCAGCGCTGCCATGTTACCACTAAACCACATCCTCAAGTGCCACATCTACACATGTTTAAAATCCCTCCATGGATGGTGACTCCACCACTTCTCCAGGCAATCTATTCCAATGCTGACCACCCTTTCAGTGGACAAATTTTCCCTAATATCCAATCTAAACCTTCCTTGGTGCAACACGAGGTTGTTTCCTCTCATCCTGTCCCTTGTTCCCTGGGAGCAGAACTCAACCCCCACCTCTCTCCCCGCTCCTGTCAGGGAGTTGCAGACCCAGAAGGTCCCCTCTGAGCCTCCTTTTCTCCAGGCTGAGCCCCCCCAGCTGCTCCTCACATGGCTGACTCTCCAGCCCCTTCCCCCAGCTCTGTTGCCATCTCTGGACATGCTCCAGCCCCTCAATGTCTTTCTTGTTGTGTGTGGGTCAGTGCTGGACACAGAGCTTGAGGTGTCCCAGCTGGGAGAGACCTGGGGCTGTAGAGCAGCCAGTTAAAGAGACTTTTGATATCTCCTGCCTGTGACTTTCACACTGTCATGAGATATGAGGAAAAAAGATAACTCTTCAAGGCTTGCCTGAAACTCTACAATCCACCTACCTCACACTACTTCCCCCCTCAGTCTGGGCTGACTGTCCTGGGACCCTTGGAAATCCAGAGATCATAGAATAATAAAATCATTTAGGTTGGAAAAGACCTTTAAGACCATTGAGTCCAACTGTAAACCCAGCACTGTGAAGTCCACTACTACACAGAGTAACAGCCAAATAGTCTCTAAAAAGTCTTTATATTGAAATCTTTTGAGTAAAAGGCTGTATTGAGACCAAAGGGGAAAAAAAATAAATCCTTTTGGAATTAGTTCCAATAGATCACTCAGTTTCCACAGAGGTAATGAGGAAGTTCAGAGGCACCCTGCTATCTTTTCATTAAATAAAAGTGTCTTTTATCTGCTGTGTTACGGGCTATGAACATCTCAGCTGCGATTTCTGAAAGTGCAAATCTCACCTTTTGCAGGTTCATCCAGTGTGAACCATCTGCCAACCAAAGTTCACAGCATTGAGCCAGGAGAGAGATCAATGGCCCCAGGACCAGAACAGTGAGATACAGATTATTCAAACAAAGGCCAAAAAAGCATTAAAAATGGGTTTGTATTTTACTAACCTTGCTGCTGGCTGAGAATATTTCTTAAGGGTTAGAGAGGAGCATCTCGCTTACAATACCTGCAAATCATTCTTTGATAAAGTGCTGTGGTTTAGACTTCCTGATATCCCGTTATTAGCAGTCCCATTTTCCTGGTTTTATTGCATCTCTGGCTGTGCACAGTCCATTTGTTCAGAAAGGTGCCTATACATTGTCTGCCAAATCAGTGCAGGAAGGTACAGAGCCATTGTGCTGATTTATATCTCAGCTAAACCCTCAGGTGTGCAGGGTCCCAAATTATGGACATGAAAACTGTGTGATAGAAAGGGAGAGGGACAGGGATGGGATGTCTGCTTGGTATATGAAGGGGCAATTTTTGCATCTCTCTTTGTTACAAAAACTGGAATGTTATAAGCATAACTGAAAGAGGGCTGGCCTCTTGAAAGCCAGCATGCCTGATCATCTGGGCAAGAGCCCTAGGACAGCTTTTCAGTTTGCTCAAAAGCTTCTCCTACATGCCAGTCACTTTTGGCCATGCCCAGACAGCAGATGGAAGCAACAGCTCTTCAGAGTGGGGCCATGGTGAGGAACACTCAGAAAAAGGCTCTGATGCAGAGAAGGCAGATGAAAGGTCTGCAGCTTTTGCAGAAGGACACGGAGATCTATGTAGAAAATAAGATTTCTCTTTAAAAAATAATTTAGCTTAAAGTAGGAAAAAGTATTCTCACAGTAACCTGTTCCTAGGCAGTGGCTAATTTAGCATTAAATCCCATACTCTCCCTGGCACTGCTGCAGAGGAAGGTATTTCCTGAACAGCTGGTTTCAAGTTTCATTCATAGGTACCATCTAAAATTAGATCCTCTGCTTTCATTCAGGTCCAAATCCTTTGCCTAGTGTAACATTTTTTAGGACCAGAAACTCAGCTAAATGTGCTCCATCATCTGCCCTGTTCCCCGGAGCTGGCAGAGGGCTGCAAGTCCTACCAAGGGATGCATGAGAGCTGGGCTGGCAGTGGGCACTCATAAACCTGTGGCTAAATGCAAAATACCTTCCTTTATGGGTGATCACAAACTCAAAAGAGAAACAACCCCCCCCTTCCACTCTGGGCAAAGCACATCCTGTGCTGTGGAGATAAACAAATGCTTGGTGACCAAAGTCTGGCCTGTGAGCTGGGCTCTGAAATGTGGCCAGAGGATGCTCTTGCCTTGCTCACGTGGAGCTGTGGGTCTCGGGAAGCACTGAATTACTTGTCCCCCACTGTCCTACTATGGAGGATCTGGATTGCTGGTTGAAGCAAAGCATAAAATCCCTGAGAGGGAAGGGCCTCACCAACACATTGTACAGCACCTTGGATTTATTTTGAGCCCACTGGAATTTTTTTTTTAATTTATTTTATCCTGCTCTTTTGTCAGGAAAACTCATGAATGTATCGAAGGAGAGATGCTGGGGAGAGAGTAGGGGGTTCCTTCGGAAGGACAGCCTCAGGGGGCATCCCAGGATGACAATTTATTGTATTTTGTGAACTTCATTCCTACCCTTCTTGCTCAGAGATGGTTTTTACTTTGGAGTCTCTCACAGGTGTGTGAGTGGCAACATCCCCTGGATCCCGATGGCTGTGGCCACCTGGTGGGAACTGGACATCTCTGGATCTCCCCATCCCAGGTGGAGTTTTCCCACATGCCACAGCACAGAAAGGATGAGCTCAGACCTGGAGCCTCCAAAGTTATTTTTGAGTTAAGCCCCAAACCCCTTTGATGGTGGGGCTTTCCTGTCTCCTACGATTATCCCCCCTGCAAGGATGTGGGATGGTGGGATCCAGCCAAGGCAGGGGGGTGATGCAGCCTGCCTATCACCCAGGATAACAGTAACAACACCAGAATTGCAAAAAATTGTAACTCTGGGTGATTTCAACCCATGCCTCGACCAGCTGGGCCCTGACTTAGGCCAGCACTCGCTGAGGGAGTAACATGCTCTGAGGCCAGACATGGTCACAGGGAGCAGGAGGCACAAACTGCTGGCAAACAAACAGCAAACAGGCACTTTTTTTTTTGGCAAAATTCAAGGGAGAGAGCAAGCTGCCCATTTCTAGCACTTGTTAATTGTTTTAAAATCCATCTGGCATCAGCAGCTAAATAATTTAGCATTTTGACCCATATGTCTGAAGCAATAAATAACAATAAATAAAGTGGCTGACTGGGAGGGGGATGGTGGGAGGAAGCACAATCATCGCAGTGAGCACTCTGCACCACCCCCAGCTCCTGGCAGGGTGCAGACAGCACCAAGAAGGTCCTCCTCGATGCCCAGGGACTCTCCTCACTCTTGTCACCGAAGGGTGGGCAGTTAGTCAGGCCAGCTGGTGAGGCTCTTCCATGGGTCATGGAGGAAATGTGCCTCCAGTGCAGGGGTCATGCTAAGCTCTGTGCACACCTCTGAGGGTGGGACACCTGCCTGTGGATACACTTGCTCCAAAGATAAGAGAGGGAGCCAAAATTATCAGTGTAGACCAGAAACTTGTATTTCAGTTGGTCACAGTCATTTGAGTTTTTTGACCTGAATATCAGGTCAAAGCCCTCTCTATCAGCTCCAAAGCACTCCCGAGCGGGACGTTCCTCGGGAAATCCCGGGGCCAGAAGGGACGGAGCACACGAGGATAAGACGTAAGGAGCTATTCCTGTTTATACATCCGAGCTCTTCCAAACCACGGAGCTGGGAAAGGTGCAGCCTGCGGCGTGGCTGGGCCCGGGAGCCTCGCCGTGCGTCACACGGGACTCCTGCCCTGGCTTTGTGGGGCTATTCAGGCACCAATTGGACACAGTCGAGCGTCTGCTTTTTGGGGAATGTGTTTCTCTTGCGTTTTAAGCTGAGATTTGAAAAGCCTTCACCTCCCTCCTCCCTTCCTCCTGGAGGCTCATGAATCACAGAGCCGCCAGACGAATGAGTCACCCAGCCAGGTTTTGGTCAAGCATGCCAGTCTGGGAGGCTCTTCTGTGATCAAATGGAAGCAGTGCCGGCTTTGTTGGTGACTGGCCATGTGTTGAGTCGCATAAACCTCTCCTGGGGGTCATCCCCATTCTCTTTGTGAGTTGTCTCTGTCAGGTTGTAATTGCTCTTTTGTCGGGGAAACTTGTGAACGTATAAAGGGAGGGTGGCTGGGGAGAGGCTGGGGGGTTTCTGAGGAAGGACAGAGTTCAGAGGCCTTCACAGGACGGCGGTGGCAGCCAGAGGAATTGTTCTCCGAGGTCTCAGTTCATTGAGCTTGAACTTCCAAGCGAACCCTGCCCATCCCTCGTGCCTGTGAACCAGCCCAGAGGACTCGGCTCACAGAGCCTGTGAGGATCCCACCCGGCCTCTCAAAGGCTGCCTTCAGGCCTCAGCAGCTCCCTGGAGAGCAGCACACACTGCAGGTGCCCCAGCCCAGCACTGAGACCAAAATGAAGGGCTCTCTGGTGATGAGGACCGGGACAGACCACACACAGTTTAATAGCTGGAAATATGGCATGCTAAAAAAGAGTTGCCTCAATTTATTCCTGAGTAGGAAACTTGAAATCTGCCACCAGCTTGTCAAAATCTCTCTTTTTTTTTTTTTTGTTAGTTTGTTTTTCTGTTTCAATGAAAGAGAGAATATAGCTGAGATTCCAGTTCTTCCATGTTAAAATGCACTGTGGGCAAAGTGAGTCTGATCTCCCTAGGGATCATCTCCTTCATTATCACTGAATTTGGCATGGACTGTGTTCCCCTGGGAAGCCTGCTTTGCCCTCTCTCACACCTCCCATCTCTCCTGCTCCAGGACAGACACAGTGGGCAGGTGACACAGGGCAGTACAAAGAGGGATGAAGGAAATGGGAACATGCACCCAAATTTCCTAAAGCTGTCAGCAGCTTGAGCTCTATCCTCCAAACAAGGTGACCAGTGAGTGGACCAGGTGATGAGGTGGACAGGACCCCAGGGAATGGCTGGAGCTGTGTCAGGGCAGGCTCAGGGTGGA
>NW_020956207.1:433881-445259 GCF_003031625.1 Empidonax traillii
GCTCTGCTCTGCTCTCCTCTCCTCGATATCCACAAATAGACATTTTACATGACAAGTTACTGTTTCAACCTTTCTGCATTTGTTTTCTGTCGACATTAAAGCAACTGAGATTTACTGAAAAAAAAATATAAGAAGTTTATTTCAAAATCATAACAGGAATATTCATGGAAAAGGGATTTTATATTCCATACACCATATAAATCTTGGAAGCAGCAGTTTGCTCCTCTAACCAAGGACATCTTGTGACTAACATGACCAGTCACCACAAAACAACATAGCAAAGATATTAAGGAATAATCCACTTGGATTAATTCTGCTCACAGTTTATGGAAGTCAAAAGCAAACATTTCATGAACAGAAATAAGTGAGTATGTTCTCTAAACAGAGAGCACACAGCTGCTGCTGCTGCTGCTGCACATTGCCCCCTCTCCTCTGGGATTTGCTGGCACCTCCCCATGTTACACACCAGGAGTTCCCTCATCACCGTTCAAACAAGTTCATGGATTGGTCTCTGTTTCTGGAACTGTCCTGATCATTTACTGTGTTATTTTCTACCATCTACCCTGGGGCAGACAGCAGAAGTGGAAGACTCATCAAGAGCAGTATCATTGGAAGCTTTCCCGAGCGAAAATCCAACCTCTGAGTCTTAGAAATCAAAATAAACAGATGAGAGTTCTGTTATTTGGGTTTCTTATTTGGGTTTGTTCATCTTTTTAAATGGCTTCTTCTAATGGGTCTCACCAGCAAGCAGCCACTGGTATCTTCAGGAATTTTAGCCGCCTGTGTGAGCTGCGGATCCATGCAAGATTATTTTCCCTGTGAGACTGCATAAGCTAACATGTTCAAAAGGAAGATAGTTCGTTTGCTTGTCTGCAAATATGATTAAACTTTGGACCTTCCACACAGCTGTATGGAGGCCAAAAAACATAAATAGGTTCAAAAAGGACACAGTAACACAGTTCCCAAAGATGAAGGCTTCACCCACACTAGGCGGGTTGGCTAACACTGCTACATCAACCTCTTGAGGTAAATTCAAATTAAAAGCAGTGCCTTAAGCACCTTGCATTTCATGGAAAAGATTTCCCAGCCATTAAATCTTGAACCTTGACCTCTATAATACTGAGAGAATGGTCAATGCTGTACTCCTGGCATACACTGATGCCATTGATTATTTCTGCCTCTTGCTGCTCAGCACCCACTGATGATTATTCACTTCTCACTCATCCTTTCAAAATGAACCTTTAAAATGCAAAGGCCACCCATCACCTGAACCACAGAGAGAGTCAAAGGCCTACCAGGACTATCAGCATGTCATTTTTCATTCTCAGAAGGAAAGGCAAAGCACCCTCAAAACCTTACAACAGTGTGACTCCACTCCCACCCCACCCGGCATCTGCACTCCTCCAGTGGCTGCAAAGGTTCAATATAGACAGTTATTAGTTTATTATCTTCTCGAGTCTTTGGCTACAGAGATTCAGGAATGTACCAGGAAAGTTTCCCCTTAATCAATTTCTATCCATGCTACTAAAATGAAGGTGCAAGATTTCCACCTTGAGCCATGTCCCCTAAGCTTGATTCTCTACAAAGGAACATCTTCCTCCTTTTTTATTTTTTCTCCTTTTACTGTAAAACTCCAGGTCAAAGAAGGTTTGAGAGCTCTGAGATTAAACATTTATAAAGACAGAGCTCTGCACACGAGCCAAATAAAACCTGCTTTTAAGTAGGAAATACTACCTACACCAGGGAAACTTTTGAGTGGTGCCTGCCTCCTGTCCAGTGATTAACTGCTTTTCTCAGTGTGAGTGGTTGCTTTATCATCATTTACACACACGACTACGATGAAATACCACAGTTGTATTAATATGAACGTCTGCCTGCATTGACCTTTGACTTGGGAAAAGGAAATAATCAGAACTTCAGCTGATATTGAAGAAAATCAGACCTAAGGGTGCCTAACAGCATATCTGGCTTGAAGCATCTTCCAGAATTTTGGGCAGGGTCCTGTGGTGGTCCAGACATGGGCTGCACATTCCTGAGACCATCCTTCTGACAGAAATCATAGAAATGTCAATAAAACAAAATTACAAAGATGTGCAAAGACTTTTCCTCCTGTGACCAATATTTAAGAAAGTACTTAGGACACAAATTTCACCATCCAGCAGATGGTCATGAATATAATTTCTAGTAAATTATTTTTTCAAATCCTTAGTCTTTACTTCCTCCTAAGTCTTCATCTGACTGCATGACTTTGATAAAGCTTCACTAATATTCTGAAAACTTGTCTCCTTTTTTTGTTCTTTTTCAAGTTTATTTTTCAGAGTGGGAAAAAAAAGGAGCTGGATCATTTTTATTAGAGTCTTCTTGGCATTAAATACTACAATTAAATAATCTTTTGGTGTCAATACACAAAGGCTAAAATCCTAGTTTCAGGGAAATTATGCTTTTGATTGTGGTGAGATCAGTTGGGGTTTTTTTTTAGTCTTTATCATCTCCCCTCACAGGGTGTAAAATTGTAAGAAGACCTAATTGTGTGAGTGAAGAATTATTCAAATGCACACCACTTAGCAAATAAGTTTTGTTGAATGTTTTTGGTCCCTCTCTGGGTTAGTTTGTTCCCAACAAAGACGTGAACACCCTAGAAAAAGACAATTTTTCCCATGAGAGTTCCTCACTGTTGAGTGCAGTCTCCCGTAGGTGTAAAAATAAATTGCAAGAGGGACTTTTTTTATTCTCTTGATAGTATTTCCAAGTAGTTTATCTTTTGATCTTTCAACTCTAGAAACAACTTCGTGCACTGAAGTCAGAGGTGAATCACAGGAAAGCTGGGATTTGGAATGCTTGAACCCTTTCTTGCAACTCCCACAAACTGGCAATAGTTCCTTCAGAGAACTTGTAACGTGACTTATGTGGCCCATGTGAAATGTGTGTGACCTGAAAGGGAAATGAGGTTGGAAAATATTAATCCCAGAAAACAGCAAACTATGTGCAGGTGAGCTACTTGAGCTTATGCTTCCTGGAACAAACAACGGGCAAGAAACTAAATGGATGCAATTTGTAAATCAAATGCTTTTTGCTGACAAATACTGGAAAAACCAACCAAAAAATCCAAGTAAAAAAAAAAAAAAAAGCCCAACCAAACATGGTGACATCCATCCCTTTGCTCTATCTATGGATGTGGCTACGTTTCTATGTTTATTTTTGCTCTCTTATCATACCCTACAAACTTCTCCACCTGAATTTTAATGGCCACGAACAGTGCCAGGCTCTGAATTCTGGAGCATTGAACGTGCATACAAAACATATTCAACTGGTTCCACCCAAAGCTCCCCTCACTCAGAGCACAGGTGAGGATGAAACATTACTGTTGATGAAACCTGGAAAGGGATTCAAAATGCTCTGGGAGGAGGGGTGTGAGTGAAGAGCTGGCTTGGAAGGCACCACACCTGGGTTTTGTTGCTGGCTCCGCCACTGGCTCCTTTCAACAAGCTGCACTCTCATGGTGCCTAAACACTGGGTAAATGGAATAAACAGCATTTTCTTGTCTCTTTGAATTATAAGGTCTTCACTGTAAGGGTATGTGTGACACCTTGGAAGTGCTGAGTATTATAGTAAGACAAAAAAACCCTACACTTAAGAAAATTATTTCATGACTGTGGGAATCAGAAGGACAGAAAAGATAAGGAACCAAAGATGCCTAATGAAAAATGACAGTCAAAGTCTTGTCCTAACTCAGCAGTTCACAAACTGGCAAAAGGCAAAGAAACGAAGCCTGTCACTACCCCATCACTCCCCCAAAGCCCACGTGTGTGAGCTGCACACTGACCCTCATGCAGCTCTTTCAACCCCACAATCTCATTATTAGCTGATAATTTGGGTTTTGTTACGATCTTTGCTGTCTCAAGTTTCTTTACTCAGTTTCTGAATAGAAATTCAGACCAGAAGAGTAGGGATGAGACCCTTGAGACTCCAGGAGCTGAGATAGCTGGCTGAGCCATAGATGCGCCACGGACAGGGATGGACCCTGTGCCTGCTGCACGTGGACTCCCCCAGGTAACTGGCATCTTCAAAGTCTTGTGAAACCAGAGATCTCTGCCTGTAAAAGCAGCTGTAATGGGCAAATGGTTTAAATTAAAGAGCAAGCCAATCCAAATTTCTCTCTGCAAAAAAGGGAAAGGGATGAGCCACAGCTATCTGAGAGCAACGTTTGGGATTGCTGGACTCCAAACAAAGCACTTGCAGGTGCCCAAATGAAGGATGTTATGCACTGTGCTGACTTATCATACCACATGGTTTACAGGGATGTGGTCAGACACTTCTTGAGCCATCTCAAGTTTAACTGGGCTGGGCCCATCCCTTTTATCTTTTGAACAAACTCTAGCTTCGAGTTTCACTCCCTGCTAGACACGGCTTACACCCTGCGGAAAAAAGGACGGATCCTCTCTGTTCCACTCAAGCTTGCCCATAAGCAGAGTTTTAGCAAACCAGGTGCCTCTGGCCCTGCTGGGGTAGAGCCTGGTGCTGGAAACAGGTGTGGGGAGAAAGGATTAAATAAGGCATTGGAAGTACATAAAGGCATTAAATAAGGCAGTGGAAGAGAGGAGGATCCAAGGCAGAAGTTCAGCCTTCATGAATCACGGCATGAGGAAAGGGAGGGCACACGTTCCCTAAAAAGGAACTTGATGTGGTAGGAAACCCGGGATTTCAGTAACATGGTCGGATTTGGCCATTTTATTAGGATCATTGTTTCCTGAACAAACTTGCCACCTGCCTTATTTCAACACCAGCCAAATGGGGGGTGGTGACTGTTGGGTGACTCTTCTCAGGAACAACCAGCAGCACCAAAGGTTTTTGATCTGTTATTGTCTCAGCTGCTGCAGACCAAATTGTCCAGTTGATAATGGTGTAGACAGTTTTCCTGCTTGTGCTCCCAACATGGGATCTCAAGGCCAGGCTGTTTGTTTTGTTATTCTCCTCTGTGCCCATGTAAACCCTACCCAAATCCTCAGCTAGAGGTTCTGGTACTGCACAGAGGGAGAGGAGCCTCTTGATTTTGCAGTTTTATTGCATTTGATGGGATAAAAGGAAAAACACCTAATGCCCACTTCTGTCAGCAACCTCCCCAATAGGAAAAGCATGACACAAACCCCACCAGACACTGAGGCAACTCCTGTTCTCACTCTGCTGCCTGCACCTGTACTTCCAGTCAGCACTGAATGGGGCAACCCAAAGATAATGTGATTTTTAAAGCACTTTTCTGCTGTACCTTTGGCCTACACCCATATTCATCTACAAACCACTGTACTTCCCACATTTGGCTTGTCTTGATCTCCACACTGATGCTGAACCAATGTCTTATGACCTCTGGTTACCCTCCTCTGAGTCATCCCCACATTCCCTGGGCTGCTTAGAAACTGGGTGGGGTATTGTTTAAGTTGGAACCAAATAACACAAATATTATGTATAGAAAAATTGGGCTACAACCATTTCTGCTTCTTCACTGGATTTCCAGGCGAGTTCAAGAGTTAATTTCACAGCCAGCAGCAGTCCTGTCCTTGCATTACAAGACCCAAGCCCAATGGCTGCACGTTCTCTCCACGGCCGATGGGTAGATTGCACAGCTTTGTTACAGCCCTTTGCTGGGGAATGAAACATTTTAGCTCCAGCTTCCCAGGTCTGCTCCTTGGTGCGTCAAAGGGCCAACCTGTGTCGGAGTTTGCACCGAATGCAAAACGAGGGAGCCTCAGATGTTCAGAGATTCAGGGTGCAATTTGGTATTATTCAGTGATACTCACCATTCTCCTGCCATCAATCCCTTTTTCCATACTGTTGCTATTTTGGAACAGTGAAGGAGAATGGCTTTCAGATCTACCTTTGCTTGTGAGCTGACCCCTTAGTTTGTTTTTTTCCTGGGAAAATTAAATCCAGGGACCATTTTGTTGATATCTTTGGCTCGTTGGAGAAGGAGTTCCTATTTTGATTTGTTGTTACCAAACCTAGAGCTGAAAGCAATGTCCCAACAAGGGCTACAGGGAATTGTTCTAACAAAGGCTGTGGCTTTCAAAGGTGAGGACACAGAGCCCACAGTGCTGAGCTGGGACCCGGGACCACAAGGGAACCACTTGGTGCCCTCAGGCACGTGGTGTGACTCTTGGGGATGGTCCTGAGCTGGGCCAGGAGTTGGACTCAATGAACCTTGTGGGTCCCTTCCAATTCAGCATATTCTGGGATTCTGTGATTCTGTGATTTTGGGATTCTGAGATTCTGGGATTCTGTGAAGTGGAACGTATGTTCACCAAGAAGGGGATCAGTGTGAACAAACCCTATACAAAAAGAGGATTGTTAAAGTCCTTAAAATCTATTCCAGTTATCTCCTCAGGTGCTAATTAAGCTCTCTGCTGATTTCTGTTGCTACAACTTTCGTGGAATTTCTTACCAACGAAGCTGTGGGCAGAGATTCCCTGGTGCTTGTACCAAGACTCACACATTTTCAAATCAAACTGGCAACACCAGTGAAGACTCAAAGACAAGAAACAGCAATTCCCTGAGCTAAAGCAACAGCAAACAGAAACTGCAGTGTGATGCTCACCTTCCAGTGGCTTGGTTAGTTATCAGAATTTGACTTTCCAGTGAGAGGGACTTTCAAGACTTCAATTTCAGAGATAGCAAGAACTTCCAGACTGAAATCATCATGGTTGCACATAAGAGTAACGTGACTTGCATTACTCAGTTTATTTTTAGAATAAAAAGCTGTTTTCCTGTTTCCATCTTAGCAAAGACACTGAGAAATTCTGCTTTTCCCGTGGAGGGCACCTTTCACAAAATCCTTATGGTAATACCTAAATACTCTTATTACCTTCACAACTTCAAGAAACCAAAATTTCACCCACAAGTACTGCAGGAAGTACTGTCTAGGTGGGGAAAGTCCCATCTTTAATCCCCTGAAGAACAAAGCAGCCAAAAATTAAATAAGTAAAACTGATGAATACTTTTCCAAATGCTTTTAATACTGCTGTTGAGAAAGGGAAGGTGTTGGGCACGTTTAGCAACAGTAGGTAAAGAAACAAATCTTTGCTTCAAAGAACAATTTTTTTACACTCTGACCAGTTAGAATGACATGGTGAGGTGGGGATGGACACTCAGCCTTGTCTGTGGGATCCAAACATCAGGAGCCAAGGGCAGTCACTCCCACATCCACAACGGTAGTTTCACCTCGTAAAGAGTATTTGTCTACTGACACTATCTGCTAGAAATTCATCACAATATTTAGACTGGATCCTACAACAAAATTGAAATTCCCACAAAATACTGTATTACCTAGAATAACACTCCCCGTGCCAGGCAAAAAATAACCATACATTATAACTATGTATTATTCAGATCACCTAGTAATGCTGTTTAAGTAGAAATCCAGGGGAGTTTCATTCAGGAAAAAGAAGGTTATATTCTGCTTTGGGAGGATCAATCTGTAACAAGTATCTTGAGGTTTTTCTTTTTTATCTCAATGTTTTCCCACTCATTATTTCCTTCTCTTTGAATGAAACCGAGTTGACAAATTGGCCTGCTCCTGTCCAAGCCACAATGCTGCTTGACTTCATGGCACTTGTGGTTTTAGGGGATTCATTGTTTGCAAAGAGAATATCTTTTGCCGGGAAGATCAGACTTCTGATGCAATCCCATGAAAGCCACAAACCACCTCCCTGTTCAAACCTTCAGGGTTGGGGTAATTTTTCTCTTTTTTGCTGAATTCTTGGCAAACGTTTCAGATCACAGGTCCCGACTAGAATCCTGAAGAAATCCGAAAAATTTGTTTGGCAAAACCTCTGGAGATTGTTCTGCTTAATCTGCAGGAGCCTTATTTCAGATCCTTTGCTACTGTGGAAAATGGCTTTCCTCTTGATTGGTGTCCCCACCCCTCTCACCAGGGATACACTTGTGAGGAATGAAAATAGATGTGTGCCTGGAATATCTGAGAACTCCAAAAATAATTCTTACCACCTGTATCAAGTACATTCCTCTTCAGATCACTCAAAAGTCAGAGAGGCACCTAGTCCTCTTCCCAGTGTGCCAAACTGAGTTGAAAATTCAGGAAGTTCTATGTTCCCCAGTAAGGCTGGTTGTAGCTGCTCCACCTCGATGGATGTGGGCAGAGACTCCACCGATGGCAAAGATTGTTTACCTGAGGAATCAAAGTGTCTTTATGTCAACACAAGAGATGTGGGACAGCTTTTGCTCCTGGAATTGTGCAGCACACCCCACCTCATCCCTGGGGTTTGGATGGCAGTTCACTGACAGATGTAAAGCTGCAACACAGAACAGGGCTTTGCTTTTCACTGGTGCCTGGAATCAGCAGCCAGCGGGGATTTTCACACCATAATCCGTGTCCTTTATGGGCATTTTTGGGAAAAGGTGTCAGCTACTGGTGAGCACAGCTATCAAAGGACATACAGTCACAGAATCACAGAAAGGTTTGGGATGGAAGGGGACTTAGAGATCGTCTTGTTCCTCCCCCTGCCATGGGCAGGGACACCTCCAACTGGTCCAGGTTGCTCCAAGCTTGGTTCAACCTGTTCTTTGACACTTTCAGGGATGGGGCAGCCACAGCTTCTCTGGGCAACCTGTGCCAGGGCCTCCCCACCCTCACAGCCAACAATTCCTTCCCAATATCCCATCTAACCCTACCCTCTGGCAGTTTGAAGCCATTCCCCTTGTCCTGGCACAACATGCTCTTGTAAATAGTCTCTCTCCATCTCATTATGAATTTGATTATTGTCTCTGCATAAGCAAGGGAGGTTTTTTTATTATTATTTTGATTCCTTTTTATTATTCTGGTATTGAAGGAGCTCATTTATCTAATCAGGTAGAAGAAATGAATCCAGTATTGTTCAAGAAATCAGCCATATGCAAGAGATAATAAATAACACATGACAGAGTTTCCCCCCCAATGAACCACTGTGAGCAGGGGGGGCATTAGCACACACTCTCTTGAAAAATGTCATCCCAGCAGCAGAAACAAAAAGCTCTTCAGAAATCACTTGCTACCCAGGAAGAAGAAATTTTAACTGTGGATCTATAGCATTTTAAGAAACAGCCTGACACTATGTAAAACCTCCCCAATCCCCTGTTCTCCCCACCCAGATTTTAATTTCCCAAGATCTACCTGACATTCACTGTAAGAAACAGCATCAGGGGGAGGGTTCAGTGAACAAATCCAGATTCATGGCATGTGTGAAAAGCTACTTCGCAGCATGGCATTGTTCCAAAGTTACATATGGAAATTAATATCCTAATTAATAAGGGTTCATGAAGCACAAAATATTAAAGGCAGACAGAAATTGCTGCAGTGCTTCTACGACACGACACACTCAGGGCACAGAAATTGGCAAAGATGTGGTAGATGTACAAAAATATTTGGAAAATTTTCCAGCCTCTCCAGTCTAATCCTCTGTGTGAGGATTATATGCAAGTGTCTCACAGCACTCAAAGCCAATTTACAACGATGTGATAAACCAAGTACCAAATCCACTCTGTCTCTCCATCTCCAGCATTCTTAGACGCTGAGGAAGCAAAGAAACCAAAGGGAAGTAAACTGATAAACATGCCAGCAAAAAATTTTTGAGGGCTCATAATTCAGATCTAGTGAAAAAAATTCTTTTTCATCCCTGTTTTCTAGTTTCCACCGAGAGGTACAACACCCAGCAGGTTTGAACAGAGTTGGTTGAGCAACCTCTGAGCCAGGTAAATGCTGGCCTTCCACTGGGAACACACCAAACAGGTTACTGGAGCTCTCAGTTTCTTGTTTCCCTGTTCCAGCTGGTTTTCCCCATGAGAGGAGCAATGCCAGATTTTACGATAGGAAGATTTAACCCAGACAACTCCAAAATGAAAGACAGAGCCAGATTGGTTGGGGTTTTGTTTGTTTGTTTTGGTGTTGACTTTGTCGTAGACCCATCGTGGAAAATGTTAATCCCTTAAAGCTTTGAGAAAGCTGCAGTTCTAATAAAGAAATCCTGAGGCTGCTCCCAGGAGTCAAACCAAAGAACCAGAACCATCCCTCAATGGCAGCTCTGGTATCCACCCAATAAAAATTATATTAGACAAGCCAAAATCATGACTAAGAAGAGACTAAAATCACAAACATGTTATATGTACAAATATTAATCCCATGGTATAATCCATCTTCCAAATTTGGATGTGCTTTGCCAAAGCCCCTCGGGGCAGGAAGGCTTTTGAGCAGTTGCCCACTCAGGGCTTCCACCCAGCACTTGGACCACAGCAGAGACAACACATGACCATGGCCGGGGAAAGAGATGATTGGAAATGAGAGGGATGACAAGCACAGCCCACTGCCTTTAAAATCTCTGTGAGGGCAGGAGAGCTGTGAACAGCAGAACTGCATCAATGGGAAGGCAAAGGAGTCAGAGCTGTCATCAAACGGCAGTGTTTGAGCCACTGGCACCAAACCTGAACAAAGGAAATGTCCTTAGAGGGTGCTCAGGAAAGCTGAGGTTGGAATTCTGTGCCTGCCATCACGAGCTCTGAGCCCGAGCATGAAACCCTCAACTCCATGCCCTGGTCTTCAAGAGTCACACAAGGCTAGAACTGATCTTATGAGATCTGTGAGGCACACAAGCATCTAAATGTAGATATTTTTTTATGTCATACTGATGATGCCAGCTCTGGATTACCTGGATTGGTGTTGCCTTCTCTCCTGCTCAGTGGGTTAAATGCCCCAGGTTCATGATAGGAGACGTTGAACCTCACAGAACTCAGTTCCTGTAATGGACACCAACTAAGCCTTAATTTATTTACACAGCTTTCGATTTTCTTTCAAAGTTTGGCTGCTTACTAGATAGATCCCCCAATAAGCATTTTTTAAATCCTCTTCTCATGTCCGTTACTCATTCAACAGTCTTGAGATCTCTACAGCACGTCCTACATCATCAGTGTCCTCACTGTCCCAGATCTGAACGTGTCTCCCATGAGATGACAGGAATTTCTGGGTAGCTGAGTGTCTCCCCTCTCTCTCAGAGCCCTTCAGAAGAGAAGGGTGCAAAAAGTTTGCATTTGAAGAGGAGACTGGACACCTTTATGGAAAAGAAATCCATGGAGAACTGGTGGATACGCAGTGCAGTCCAGGAAGGGCTGAAATTAAGAGTATGGGAGGAAGTGATGTACCTTGATACTCCTCTTCACTGCTTCCTAAAGTTCACACTTGGAGAAAGTCATCAAGAAATGTTACCAAGAGGTTTCCCAGAAGAAGGAATCACAGAATCACAGAATATGCTGAGCTGGAAGGGATACACAAGGATTACCCAGTCCAACCCCTGGCCCTGCACAGGCCCAGCCCCAAGAGTCACCCCCTGTGCCCCAGAGGATCA
>NW_020956207.1:446786-467962 GCF_003031625.1 Empidonax traillii
CTCAGACAATCACTGCTTCCCAAATTAAAGATCAGCTTGTTGATTAATTGACAGCCTCTCTCGAAAAATCAATTCTCTT
Source organism: Empidonax traillii (assembly GCF_003031625.1). NCBI lineage: Eukaryota > Metazoa > Chordata > Aves > Passeriformes > Tyrannidae > Empidonax > Empidonax traillii. The sequence goes on from NW_020956207.1 coordinate 446,866, forward strand.
TCGTCTCACTCACAATTCTGCCCTTTTGTGCAAGCGGCTGTGTGAGGTTTTCAAAAATAAAATTTGCAAATTAAGATTAATTTCTAACGGGATCCTTGGCCAGATCTCCCTCTCTGTTGCAGCAGATGGACTTTTGTGTGAAATATTTTTCCTTAGTTGCTATAGAAACATGCCAACATATTTCTGCTTAAGTGATTTGCTGGAGAGCTGTTTGTTGTGTTGCGCAGCGCTGACAGCAGTGAATCATTTTTAGTCCTCAGTCAAGGCTGATTAAAACCTAGTCTCTGGGTGTCTTACTGCTGCAGACTGCTACTTACAGGAGGGACATCCTGGTAAAGTCGTTACAGCTGGGACATTTGCAGCATGCCTTGAAGTAAACCAGGCAGGTGGAAGGTTAAAGCTACAAAAATGACTAAAAACTGAGGAAAACTCAAGGCTTAAAGCCAGCCGTATGTAAAGAAAAGGCAGAAAAGTTATGCTGAGCTTTAAAACCAGGATCTATTGGATAGTTGGTTCTAGAAGCCAATTATGATGGAAACAACCCGCAAATGACATTTTCACCTTCCAGCACAGATCATGTGCTTTTCAAAGAGGTGTTGTCTGAAGGAATAAACCCAGTTCCTCCAGGTCAGGCACTGGCAGAGACCCTGCCCACAGCAAACATCAACGGGTCCGGTCCATGCAGGTCCTACATCACAAATACACAGCTCAGGGGAATCCCCCAGCAAGGTGTTTTCTATTAAATCTGTGCCACAATGCTTTGCTGTTCAGGCTACAGACAACTGAACCTCAACAGGATCGAGCTGAAGATGCTGGAGGCAGAGCTGCCTGTTCTCATGCTGCTCATAGGGCTGTAGAATCATGGAATGGTTTGAGTTGGAAGGGACGTTAAAGCTCATTTGATTCAGCTCTTCTCCCCCAGTCCTGCTGTGCCTTCCCCTGGTAAAGACACTGTCCCTATGCTGGCACTGTGGGACCTCCTGGGTAGAGTTTTCTATAAAAGCAGATGTAATCACACAGTGGTTGGAGGCTCACAGCATTTCAGGAAGCTGCATGAAAACAAGCAAGATTAGCCAGAGATTAGCCAGAGGAAGCAATTCCCTGTTTCCTCAGAAGCCAATCTGTGGATATGGTCATGTTATTAAATTGCTTGTTAAACCCAGAGATAAACTTCCCTGTTTTGGAAACAATCTGATGTAACTTAATGTTTAGAAGTATGTTTCTTAACAAACTTTTCTGCAGAGATGGCTGCAAAGCCTTTTGTTAGCTGGCCTTGAGATGTGCTGTGCAGAGTTAGCACTGGGCCCTACGCTGGGGAGCCTTCAGAGGTGTTTGTATCAGCCTCTTTAACTGGCATTTAACTCTCTGCTTTAACATTTTCCTCATTTCTGTCCCTATTTTTGAAGTACACTGCCACAGTGGCAGCTCTCCAACTCCTCTTACCTCCAAGAGAAGGGCAGGCTACCAGCTACCTTTATAGTTAAAGCCAATTTTTTTACTTGGACAGCTTACAGGGGATCTTAGTCGATGGAATAGTTGATTCTCTGCCCATGGCAAGCATGTGAGTCATCCCTCCAAAAAGTATAACCTTTGCTGTCCCTCACTGAGCCGTCTAGGAGGCCTGAAGGGCCAAAAGGCTCTCTGGATGTGTCTGATGTTATTTCAGGATGCCCAGAGCCGTAAGATTTAAAGGTAATTTGCAGGAGATGGAGAACTAAGGAAGTTCACCTAGAAGGAGTTTGGTTCTCGGTCCCATGAATGTCTTTGAGTAAGCCCATGAACTTATTTAGTAGATATTCTAGAAAACACAGGTAGAAGGAGAAAGCACTGCTCTCATCCAGGTTCCTTCTCTGCCCAACTTGGAGCCCTCAAGGCTTGCGAATTCAAATACCCCTTGTCTGGAGGAAGAGACAAGTTTTGAGACATTTGTTAAATCTGTTCTCCAGGTACTTCTAAAATAGTAAAGAAGTCAAAATTCCCTTCCAGTCATCATATATCTCTGTAGTTGTGGAGCATGAACTTTTCTGGAGGCTCCAATACTGGAAACTGTTATGCCTGTTAGTTTGGACAGGTAGATAGTACCACTGAACTCAATGAGACATCCTGCAGATTGATGGAAAACACTGCTCTGCTTTCTTTGGCGTTGGGCGACAGTTTAGAGCATTCTTCAAGAATTAAAGCAAAATTTGTTGGCTGAATGTCCTATTTGTGAAAAGAAATGAACTTGAAATACTCCTCCTCATCAAAGATTCCTCCTCTGTCAGAGAACAGGAACTAGGTAGACCCTTGGACTGACCCAGAGTGGGATTCTCATGCTCTTGGGTTCTTAAGTTTGCTGTAAATCAATGTGTTTCTTCCATGAGTTTCAGGGACCATTTGACTTTGTCAAAGTGTGGTTCTGTTTTCGTGCTCTTTGCCTTTCAGCACTGATGGAGACATGGATGACTAAAGACAGATAAGGGCTAGGCACAAAGCAACAGCTCCAAATTTCCTATGAATTTAATAGCAGAGCATTTGGAAGGGCTATACTGCTTCTGTCACAGGAACACAAAACATGGATTAAATCTCATTCCAATTGCCACAGGATTCAGCTTGCCTTTAAAGGCTTTTAATGAGGGAGACAGAAAATAAGAAAATACCAAACAGAAATATTTGTTGCAAACTTTGAGGTTTCCCCGTGCCACAGGTGACAGTACATCTTGGGGAGTTAAATTCTAGGTGATCTTTTTATCCTTTCTTCACTGAAAGGGTGGTCAGGCCTTGGCAGGGGCTGTTCAGGGAGGTTTGGAGTCCCCATCCCTGGAGGTGTCCAAGGAAGGACTGGATGTGGTACTCAGTACTCTGGGCTGGGGATAAGGTGGGAATCTGTCACAGGTTGGACATGATGGTCTTGGAGGGCTTTTCCAACCTCAAGGATTCTGTGATTCTCTGTTTCTAAATCCTGTGCTGCTGGGCTTTATCTATCATAGCTACAGCATGTCATGAACTTCCAGGCAAGTCCTGACAATTTCCATCTCCAGGCCCTCAGTACTTTACCTGTTCCTTGCCAATACTGTGAGAAAGAACTGGCTGATGGCCAGGTCTGGAGAGTGGTGGTGAATGGTGCTGCATCCAGTTGGCAGCCGGTCACAAATGGTGTCCCCAGGGATCAGTGCTGGGCCCAGTCCTGTTTAACATCTTTATTGATGATCTGGATGAAGGGATGGAGTGCACCATTAGTAAATTGGCAGATGACATCAAGCTGGGGTGTGTTGATGTGCTGGAAGGCAGGAGGGCTCTGCAGAGGGACCTGGACAAGCTGGATCCACGGGCTGATTCCAAGGGGATGAGGTTCAACCAGGCCAAGTGCAGGTCCTGCCCTTTGGCCACAACAACCCCGGCAGCCCCAGGGCTGGAGACAGAGTGGCTGGAGAGCAGCCAGGCAGGAAGGGAGCTGGGAGTGTGGAGGGACAGGAGCTGAACAGGAGCCAGAGTGTGCCCAGAGGGCCAGGAGGGCCAAGGGATCCTGGCCTGGGTCAGGAATGGTGTGGCAGCAGGAGCAGGGCAGGGATTCTTGGCCTGCACTCAGCGCTGGGGAGGCCACCCTGGAGTGCTGTGTCCAGCTCTGGCCCCTCAGGTCAGGAAGGACATGGAGGGGCTGGAGCAGGGGCAGAGAAGAGCAGGGAGGCTGGGGAAGGGACTGGAGCACAAGTGCTGTGAGGAGAGGCTGAGGGAGCTGGGGTTGTTGAGCCTGGAGAAGAGGAGGCTCAGGGGAGACTCAGCACTCTCTGCAATCCCTGACAGGAGGGGGGAGCCAGGTGGGGGTCGGTCTCTTCTCCCAGGAACCAGCAGTAGGACAAGAGGGCTCAGTCTCAAGCTGTGCCGGGGGAGGTTTGGGTTGGATATTGGGAAGGAATTTTTTCCAGAGTGCTCAGCCATTGGAATGGGCTGCCCAGGGAAGTGGTGGATTCTCTGTCCCTGGAGGTGTTTGAGGACAGGCTGGATGTGACATCAGTGCCATGGGCTGGGAACCACGGCGGGGTTGGATCAAGGGTTGAACTTGATGATCTCGGAGGTCTTTCCAACCCCATTGATAATATGATTCTATGATTCTATAAAAGGTGAAATGGTTTCCCATCTTCTTCATCCTTGCTCCTGCTAGTTCCTCCCCAGCTCTCAAAAAAGCCAACAACAACAATAACAACAACACAAATCCAAACAACCCCCCCTGACTTACCATACTTAGAACATGATGAAAACACACACCCCCTACAGTGCAGTTTCTATGCAGAAGAGGAAGGCACTCACCACACTAAAAGATGTACTATCCGAAAGAATTTTTTTCAGTTCTGGCGATCCTGCAAAGTGGAGGAGATCTTTTCCATCACCCCAGAAGTCCTTTGCCTACTCTCAGCAGGTTCTTCCTCTCTAGGTTTCTGTGAAAGCCATCCACGTCCTGAAGTGCGATTTCACTGCCGAGAGGAATGTCACCTCTTTGAACACACAGGATCTGTGAAAGAGCCATGGCGGTCTCTCCTCCAGGAATATTTCTGGTGTAGGCAAATAGGAAGCACAATTCTGGGCTGACTTTTTTTCCATGAGCACACAGGGTTGTTAAAGACAAGGGAATACCGTCTTTTTCCATGTTTGCGCCTATCGTGGTAACATTTAGCTTTGAAAATGGCAGAGGAAATTTAATTTGAGAGAAATCCATAAACAAGAATGACCTTATATCCAGGGAAGAATTACAGAAGTTTGGAAGTGTTTTGGAGGTAACGTGGTGACTCTTTACACCTGGAACTTCTTGTAGTGTTAGTGGTGCCTGCGGGAATGCTGTCCCACCACAGAGCCCATCTGAGAAGCCTCCCTAGGCTGAGAACCAGCCATTTACAGGGACCAGCAGAAGGGAATCCTCACTTCAGTTTGGGTGGGAGGCTCTGCTATAAATGCAAGTACTAATTACTGCTGTTTTCAGAATTACATAGGGATTCAGGAGTTTGGCAGCAGAGACACGAGGTTGTAACTATCTGAGCTGGGAAGTGTCTGCAGAGCCAGTGGGTCCTGCCTCCTGCAAGTCACAGACAGTGCAGCCAAATGGTTATTAGGTCAAGCTCTATGTGGAACTGCACCAAGACTACACTACAGAATAATCCCAAATCCCAGGAATTGCAGGGAAGCTCTATCCAGGGGTTTCTGTTAGCCTCTTGGAAGTAGAACCACTGCCAAACTGCATATAGCAGAGTAAAAAGGTACTTAAAAAAATGTTGCTGAGAATAGATGATGCTCTTAAAAATGCTAGTGTGCATTCATCACAACTGATAACACATGCTGGAGCACCAAGTAGGCAGTAGATTATTAGGAAGAAAATGCAGTGTTCCATTGCTGAGGGCCCAGGTGTGCCAGAACCTGGGAAAAGAAAGCCAGAGATACCCAAAGAAAGCCAAAAGAGACCCATCTCAGTGCTGGCAGGTCCTCTCCACTCCCCCTCACAGCACGTGTGAGGCAGATGTGCAGTTGGTGGGTCTGCAGTCGAGCAGTGCCTGGCACTTGGCCACATCTCTCCAACTAATTTTGATGCATTTAGATGCAGGTTACCACTACATTTCACATATGTCATCCAAATGAACATCTGACAGCCGCGGCAAGAAGTGCAAACATTATTTTCTCCCCTTCCCCCTCCTCTCCCCCAATTTACAAATTCACTTTGATTGTGCTTATGTTACTCTTGGGGTTACTTTTATATTCCCTCAAATACTCGTTCAAAGCATATTTCAGTTTCCTGCATGAATATGCACATGAAAAATGCGACAGGAGATGCTACACCAGGTTGCACCAAACCTACTGCCAGAGTCTGACACAGAGACAAACAGTCCAGACAGGGGTTCGTCCAGAGACAAACCAACAAGAGCCATGTACCTATATTCAACTACATTGTGTGAAAGCAAACCCCACCAATTTATTTTAAGCCTTGCTCCAGACAACAAACCTTATGCTATTAGTATGGTTTTCCTGGATACCTCCAGGGAAGACAGCCTACTTTTTTTGCCAGTGTCTTCTTCCAATTCTCTGCGTTATAACAATTATGCTTTATCCAGCCTGGGAGCAACGAGCTCTCCTTTGCATTAATCACAACTAACCAATATATGAGAAATTCCAAAGGTGCTGTGAATCCAAGAAGTTATCCTCTCGGAAAAATACTGCCTAATGAGACATAGAGAAGGTGCTTTTATTCACTCTGTTCTCCTATGGAAGAACAGGTCCCATGGGGTTATAAAAGGGACCTGACCAGCCCCTGCACCAGAGTGTGCAGACCAGGCCATCAGCACTGCTATGGACTCTGTAGGTGATATAGTCACAGAATGTTCTGAGCTGGAAGGGACCCACAAGGATCATCAAGCCCAGCTCTTCAGGGAATGGTCCACAGAGGGGTCAAACCCACAACCTTGGTGTTATTAGCACCACGCTCTGACCAACTGAGCCAAGCTCAGTGTGACCCTCTGTGGGAACATGGACTGAGCCCTTGTTTCCTGGCTGGTAGGGACAGCCCATGCTCCTGATGATGAGTAGGGGAAGAAGTCAGCACCTGATCAGCTGTGGTAATGAAGAAAACTTGTGACAACAACACCTGAAGGGTTTTACTGAGCATCTTGGTTGACGTTTTGTCTTCAGCACCTTGGGCAACTGCACAATGTGCAGCTGTATCCTCATGGCCAGACCCCTTCCAGACGCAATCCTTCCCAGCCTAAGCTGCTGGGAACCACTTCTATGTCAAGATACAAGGTGGCATTCCCACTTTTCCTCTTTGACAACGTAAGGTGACCTGCTGCTCAGGTAGAAGCACATCTGAACCACTTCTGCTCCAGCAGGAGAGAGAACAAAATGGTGCACTGGGTGCAACAAGGCCTGCAGTGCAAGGTGCACAAAAACAGAGAAGGATCCAGTGCCCTGACCTCTGTTATAGCTGCACTTCCAGGGATATGCTAAATAAATTCACCACAGGCAGCTCAGTGGCACCCGTAAGGCTGCACCTACACTTCTGCATGGAAATGTCCTCCAGTGACGAATAATTTTGAGACAGAATATAGATTGCAAAGTGCTTGGAACTGTGTTAGGTTGAAAGATTTTCTCTGAGTAAAAACTATTAATTAATATTTAACAATAAAAAGAAACACAAAGACTCTCTTCCCCCCTTGTATTCCCCCATTTTACACTATTCCATTCCTTTAATTTCAGTAAATTCTTGGCTTTTGGTTCTAGGAGATTAAAACTGAGACACTCATCATATATTCTCTATATTCTTTTGATGTCTCAGCATATCCAACGCTTCACAGAAGGCAATTTGGGTCCAACAGCACATCCCACCGTGTACTCAACACTTCAAAGTTCAGTCAAACAAACCTTTAGAAATCCCAACACCTTAGCAATTGATTTTCCTATTTTTAAAGTGAACCATGTTTAAAAACATAACGTAGCTTGACACTGTTGTCCACTGCTAAGCACAGACACCTGTTGCAGAACTCAGATGGAGACATGCTTGTAAAAGGTTCAAGAAAAACCTCAGCGAAGCAAAAAGCCTCTTGGAGGTAAATTGAGTTGATGATGGTGCTCCTTCTAGAAAGAGAACAAAATCTCAAAAAGAAGGATAGTGTCACCTCCTTCATATCCAATGGGCCTCAACTCCATCTGGGAAGAACCAGCTCCATGGATAAGACTTGTCTTTCCATGCCAGCCAAGGTTTTCTGTATGACAATACTTGATGTTGGTCACCACTAGTGTGGTAGAAATAGAGCCCAGTGTTTCTCCATGTGGTCAAAACCAGATCCTGCTGTCTCTACCAGCAGAGTCAGGCCCTGACCCACCTTTCAGTGCTTTTGGGGCACTTCAACAGCTCTGATTTCCTTCGTAGGCCAACAATCTCAAAGTCACCAGGACATCAAGATGTGCCCTTTTGAACTACTCATACTTTTTTTCCCCACATGAGATTTTTTTCTGAGCCAAACATAATTGGCCAGCAGTGGGTCCATCCTGGAGCTGGTGCTGTTAGCTCTGTCAGACACAGGGGCAGCTTCCAGCAGCTTCTCACAGAAATCCCCCTTGCACTCCCCATCCCACTGCCAAACCCTTGCCATGTAAACCCAGTACAGCACCTCAGTCCTAAAGATTCAGTCCTGCACTGGGATGTCCCTAGGGTGCAGAAGGGACACATCCCTATCACAGGATGAAGTTTGGTTTGTATGGGGAGGATGATTGATTCAGTTGTTTCTTAGCAGCTGCAGCTGGAGTTGTACTAATAGTCCCTGAAGTTAAAAGATGCTACGCAATGTGGTTTACATTGAACATGGAAGACAAGTTTGAGATAAATCCTCAGCTTGTGCAAGTGCCCATGGCTCTCCTGGCCCCACCCAAAGGGCCTCCAATCCTCCAGCTGAAGATCTTCCTCAACACTTCAGGAAAGCTCAGGAGTTGGAGCTGCTGTCATTTACTCTCCAAAAGCCAGATTATCTGCTGAGGTGAATCATTCTCCCACCACAAGAATTTCTATCAGCAGAAATCTGATTGGCTTTAACTTACATCTCTCATGTGTTACCTACATTACTGAAAACTGAACCCTCAGAGTGTCCCAAGGTGTTAGAGCTAAAGTACTAAAAAATCTGGAGGTTTAAACTTAGCCTAGTTCAATTCTCTGTATTTATTAGTCAACCCTGAACCCACCATCTTCAACTGGTTTACAAAGAGCAGTGAATTAAAGACGGTGATGATACGAATATGCTTCCTTCAGTCTGGTCCTTAAAATTCCTTACTCAATCCTTGGAAATCTTAGATTCAATATTATTTATGAGGTTCTGCAGTAAAAACACAGTCTGGGTGTAATAAATTACTAGCAGCAAGCTAATGCTTTAATTTTTTTTTCCAAACACAAAATCCACTCCCTCCTATGAACTCTCTCCTCCATGGCTTTGTTGGAGAGGGCTGTCTGCAGGAGCAGTTCCCCTCCATCAGCCCCCTCTGCCTGCCAGCAGAAGATGCCAACAACCCTGAAGAGCTGAGTCAGAGCCCCAGGGGAGCAGCTCTTGTATGAACATCACAAAAAGACTTCATAGCAAGAGGGGTCATAAAGCAGTGAGGGAACAGGCGGGGGGGAAGGAGGGGAGATACTACCCCCACTTCGAAAAAGTTTCTCCTCTGTTGGCCCAAAACCTAGAACCACAGAATCATAGAACAGTTTGGGTTGGAAAAGACATTAAAGACCATCTTGTTACTAGCACAGGTTGCTCCAAGCCCCGTCCAACCTGGCCTTGGACACTCCCAGGGATCCAGGGGCAGCCACAGCTTCTCTGGGCAACCTGTGCCAGGGCCTGCCCACCCTCACAGGGAGGAATTCCTTCCTGACATCTAATCTAAATCTAAGCTCCTTCATTTTAAGGCCATTCCCCCTTGTCCTATCTCTGAATCCAACACATAGGCAAAATCCAGAGGTACTGAACATATCTCTGAAACAGGTTTGGTGGCCATGGCAGAGTTCTCCCTGAAGTCTAAGCACAAGACGAAAACCAAAGCTAATTGTTTGGTTCACCATGACAATAGGAAGAACAATTCACCACAGTGAATGTTCAAAATTCAGGGCTTCTGCCATCTCTGAACTGACTTTGACACTCAATTTTCTGCGTTTCATAAACCACAAGTTTCATCTCTTGTTGGGCTGAGTCATGGTTTTCTTCCCCAAATAGAAAATGTTTTCATGTTCATTCTTAATTATTTTAGTATGGCTTGTATCCATGTGTATATAAACTAGGAATCCAGGTAAGAAAATCAGGAAACTTTCCAAACAGAGACATACTTCATATTTCATTTATTCCATGTGGTTATGAGGTGGTTTCAGTGGAAACTGTATGGGAACTGAAAGTGGATCCCACATTCTGCACCCATGTAATTGAGAAAATGCAGGGCTGGAAAAGGACAAATCAGACATATGATGTTTACATGTTCTTGTAATGTAACTTTGTCTAGAGACTATAGAGTTGCACAGTCAAGCTCTCCAGAAGTCAGCTTAAATTCATTAAGCCTGTTAAAATTTTCCTGTGTATAAGATGCACTAGTAGCACAGATTTATTGCTGGGCAGCCAACTCCTAAAATAGCACCTCCTCTTCCCCCTAATGAGAGACTACCTGAGACACTCAGGGTAACAAACTCATAACTGGGTAATATGCAATTGGTATAACTTTTAACATGAAAAGAATTGGTTTCTATCCGTCGAGTTATGCAGATGAACTGGTAGGAGAAGATATAAACATACCTCAGGTCTGGCATGGGGCAACAGACATTGAAGCAGGAGAGTTTACACCTGAAAGCATCTGTCCTTTCAGCAATGTGACTGGCTGAAGGCTGGGCTGGTGCTGGTGTGAAACTCAGGGGAGGAGAAGCAAACCACTATTCCCACAAAGTTCAATGAAAACACTTTTTTCTCCAGGAAAAAAGGTACTTTTCTAGGTGGTCCCCTTCATAACCCTATTTGGTCAGTAAAAAGGTCGAGTCACCATTTGTTCTGTGAGTATTTAGGGTTAGTCACAGGGGACACCAAAAACTCAAGACTGGAATTACACAACTCCTGCTTGAATGTAATTTGAAACAAAAAGAAAAAAAAAAAAAAAGAAAGAAAAAAGAAGGAAGGAGACACCATTAGTGACAACTGAGAGGTGAATGGAAGCTGCAGTTTGGCAGTGAACCAAGCTCTATATCAGCACTGAAGAAACAGATTGAGAGTCTCCCAAGGACAGTTGAACCCTGCTCAGGGAAGGCAAAGGCAGAATGAGACCCTTTGGTTTCAGAAAAACTCCTCTTGTCCTGTCAGGAAGAGCCCCAGCTCAGAGGCAAACAGTGCCAGCTGCCTTTCTCCAGGCATCTTGCCTAGAAATGCTTTGTGTCTGCCAAGTCACCTCCTTGGCATAATATATTCCTCCAGAGGAAGTCAACTGTCCACAGACACGTAGCTCTTCTTAGAAACACTTTTTTAAAAGAAGCCCCTTCCCCTGCAACTCTACATTTTCATGCACAGCTCACATTCCAATATCCCATCTCTGTCAATACAGATCTCATCCAGGGGAAAATCTCTGCTGAAGTGGAATTGGTTTGCTCTCAGAGACCTTTTCTGGGAACCACTGCAAAGGCTCTCCAAACATGAAACACCCTGAACCTGAAAACCTCGCTGCAGGCATCTCCAGGTAGTAGCTGGTGTTAGTGAGGTGTGTTGGGCCGATGACAGTCTTGGAGACAGGCCCTTTCACAGCCACAGTGTGAGCAGTGGAGAGTCACATCTGCTGTACTCTTCCCTAACACAGCTCTCCCGTGCCCTGGTAGCTCAGCAGAGGGTGGAAATTAATTCAAACTATTTTTATTGGCCTGCTTGTTGCTACACAACACATCCTTCCATTAGAAAGAGGAACATTGTAGTTCCTCTTATCCCCTTCCAGAGACATTTTCAAATAGGTGGAGGTTTAAATCCCACAAGTGAAAGCTACAGACATAAATTCCATATTTGTTTGTGTGAATCCACACATGGCCAACCCAACAGAATGCAAACCAAACCCCAATAATGGGACCCAGATTGAAATGGAAACCAGCTCCGCTCAATGAGATACAGATTCTCGTGTCTGAGAAGTGTGCAGTCAACTGCAATAAAAATCAAGCCCTGCAGCCCAGCCAGCCCCCAAACCTCCATAAATATCACTTTTCCCTTGTTTCATTGTTAGCAGAAGCAGCTTGGCAGTGTCATGGCACCACACTATTAGTAAACACACGTCACTACAAACACAGAACAGAGAGCATAATAACCATCAAGGAAAAAAGAGGAAGAAATTACACAACCCACCCACTCCTAAGAAAACAATTTCGGGAATACAAGGCAGTTCCAGCTGGAACTGTCACTATGGCACCCCACACCTGACACCTTCTGCCACCCCTCCCTGAGGGGACACGCCGTGTGAAGCCAGAGGAGCTGTGAAAAGGACCTGGTGGGTTTCTGCATTCTCTGAGAATGGCTCCAGATCAAGAGGCAATGAACTGCCAGACTGTCCAAAACAACCAGGCTCACAGGAATCAATCTGTGATCTTTCTGCCTTTTAACTACAAATAATAACAACTCATGTGAAGAGAATTAAAATGAGACAGTGCTTCTGTGGGATCCACCCATGTGGGCCACCAGAAACTCTTGGCTACCCAAGAATCTGAGGGAGCCTGATGATTCCTGCAGGACGGTATTTCAGTTCAGGACTCCGGTGAACTCCCCAAGACTTATGAAGGCCAAACCCATGCACTCCTGATGCTGGGAGAGGAGCAGAGGCAGCAGAGGCAGCCAGAGGCAGCAGCACTGTCAGCACAGCTGCACCCACCTCATCCCTCTCTGTCATGATCACCTCTTTTCTCTCCATGTGCGTGGAAGCCTTGAGTACAAACGTGTCTGAGGCAACAACCCAGACGCCACCATCCCATCTGTAATTCTGTACCCGTGGCTGGCTTCAGCATGGGCAACAACTGTTCTGGGCATTGCCAGAGAAATGAGAAATTTCTCTGGAGCTCCCAAACCTTGGTTTGGCTTATTTTAGGAAGGACTGCAGGTAAGACCACGAAAAAAATGTATGTATAGATCAGAAAGTACAAGGAAACAAGATGGATGATATCACTCACTGCTACGGGCTGTTGCACTCTGCATTGATACATTTTTGTAAGCACTAAAGAAAAGCCACTTTCTGCAGTCAGAGAGGCTGTGAGAGACTGCAGTGTCCTCCAGAGACAAGCAGAGAAGATCCTACAGGGATCCCAGTTTGGATGGATCAAAGTGCAGTCAAGTAGATGCCAGGCAGTATCTCCAGCACAGAGGTGTTCTGCAGAGGGAAACTGCATGATTTCTGCCAAATGTAAATATGGAGACCTCGAGTGAGAATACAGAGTGATCAAGGACCAGACCCAATGGTAGATGAAGAAGGGTGATGATGGACCTCTAAGTGTCAGCCAGAAAATGACCTCTAAAAATAGGAGAGTGTACAAACAGAAGCTGGCACTGACTGGACAAAGCCCAGGATGGAGAGGAACTCAAAATATGTAAGAAGCCTTCATTCTAATTAGCCAGGGAAAACTAAGAGGAGCTAAGAGGAAAAAAGCTGAAGACAGAGTAATCTCCACTTTTGTCCAAAGGAGGCTGAGGAATAAAGCTGTGTCATGGAGCTGAAAGGAAAGCTTACAAGAGGACAATAAACTGGAGCTCCAGTTTCTGATTCAGGAAAGAAGCAGAAGAGACTTTAAAGAGGGAGAAGTGAAGATACCCCAAAGGGAGGAAGAGATCGTCCTGGAATTTTTCAGTCACCTTTGAATTTATCAGCAAGGTCATGAATAAGACCATGTAGATGTGACAATTAAGGACATGATTTAGTGGTGGACCTGGCAGTGCTGGATTAATGATTGGACTCAATGATCTTAAAGGTCTTCTCCAACCTAAATATCTATGTGAGTCTAATAAGAGGAGGGCAAAAGCAGCAAGCCAGAAATTCCTGAGAGGTGCCTGGGGCAATGCAGATGGAAGCAGTGGACACACATGCTTTTAGGGGAAAATCTACAGTGACTTTCAGTATGACAATTAGAATTTTTCTGGATAAATAAACATTAGTTCTAAGGTTTATATAGGTGGTAAAGTAACTTGCTCTCGTTTGGCGCCTGGCAAGCAAGAAAAATTAGTGTGCTTTATATAGCCAGGCAGAGCTAAATGGAGCATAACAGAAAGAAGAGTGTGTGCTTTGTACTTTTGATATCATTCAGGAAAGGTTATTCTTGCCTACATGTTTCAAAGTCCTTTTGGATCTGTTTTAAATAGATAGCCTGGCCCAAAAGTGAGTGAATGCCTTCATTTGTACAGAAAGAAAGAGGAAAGTATGCCTGAGAATCCTCTCCACTCTCTGCATGGGAGGAAAAATTATTCCACAATTTGTTAAAGTTCGCAATATTGGCTGCAGATGAGTGAAAATTTCTCAGCAATTTTAACAACGTCCCTACAAAATCTGGGAAAAGAGCTCTAAGTGGTTACTCGCAAGAGAAATTTCAGGAGACAGCTCCCAAACCCTCCATCTGCAGTTCAAAAAGGGTGTCACTACTGGCACACTCCAGCCCACCGTTCCCTCCCACCTCTATCCTGCTGCTGGGCCGCGCTGGCAGCAGCAATTCCCTCTGGAATGTCCACTCAGGGGAAGAACATCTGGTATGTCCATATTGAGGCTGGACAAGATGTGCATTTGTTGGACATCCTGCAGCAGCAGCAGTTGACACTAAGCCTTTAAGTGGTCACACGTGGACTTTGAATTTCGCAGTCTATTAAGATGAAGGGGGGAAGTTCACACCTCTTGGTGCTGTTGTTTTGCTTGGTCTCCAGACTCAAGGGGGACAGCAGTGGGTTGATTACATTAAGAAGGCTCCAGTAGCACTGGTAACCAAAGGAACTTTAAAAAAAAAAATAAATTAAAACCTGGAAAATAGAATAACATCTACAGCAAAATGCTAAATGTCCAGGATCCATAGTTTTCCCAGCACGGCAAACATGGGTGTCCTTAAAAAGAAGGACTAAATAAAGTACAGGGTTGTTCAGTGCATGATTTGAAGTTGATATAACTCACTAATATAGTGGCTGTCACAGTGTCTCTCTGAGTGGGCTGGAGTAGTAAAGGCAGATGGCAACAGATAGCAAACGGGTTTTACTACTTAGCAAATGGTAGAAACTTCTCTGCCCGGCTCAAGAAAACACATCAGTTTTTCAGTTTCGCGTCATTTTCTGCTCTCGTTCCCTTTGCTGACAAAAGCATCGTATCAGGAGAGGGGGTACCTTCAGAGTGCAACACTGACTCTGAATGTTGATAAAAAACCTGAGTCAGGCTTAGAGAAAATGGATGGAAATACAACTTATAGAAACTGATGAATCACAGTAACTGATTTGATATTTTATGATCTATTTGTAGATATATAAATCTTAGATCAACAGTGCAATAGACATTATTTAGTATTAATTCTGGATTCAAAAAAATCGGATTTTTTTCCCCACAGTTTTGCATGGATTTGTCAATAACTGTTTAGAATTGATTCCCAGCAGAATTCAAGTGATGGTGAGAACAGGGAACAAATTCAGATGTGGTTTCTTGCCTCTGAGAAATGCTGGCAGGCAACACACACATGCAGCTGGGCCATGAAACACTTAGGGAGTAGGTCAGAGGAACAAGTATGAAAATATTTGGGGCAATTAAAGATAAAGAAAATGGATTAATAATTTAAAAAGAGAATATATTTGGCTTTGACACTTAAGGTGTTGGTGAGTCATCCAGTATACCCAAGACACCATCAGTGGCAGCATGTGAAGACAGTTTGAAAATCTCAGTTTAGATACAGAATTAAGCTGAACCAGCCTGCCTTAAATAAAATTAAGCCAACAAATTCATTTCCACAGTATTTTGTGATTTAAAATGTAATTTTTTTACACATTTCCCATTTAAGAGAAAAAAAAACCCATCTACCCTTTCCCATTATTTTCAGATTATTCTGGCTTGCAAAAATAAGAGCAGGAAAAATTATTTCAGGAACATGAACATTCTGGCCTTTTTCAATGAAGCCCAGATTTCCCAGGCATGGGAATCTTCCCAGCGATGCCCCAGCACTTGGGAATTCTGAGACTGGCAGAGCCCAGTAATTCTCACTGCACTGAAGGTGCTTAAAGCCTTGGGACAGCACAGCCAAGAAAAAGGTTTTTAGGTAGAAGAGAACAGTGTTATTTCATTTATATGGGTGATGCTGTGTTAAGCTGAGCTTAGGACCAACTAAAACCCCTTCTACCTTGCCTCTTCCCCCCCTTCAATACATGAATAGCATAAGGATTATGGAGACTTTTATTTATTCTTTACTTTCTCTATTAAGAGATAAAGATACGAATAGAAAACCATATTTCTGTCAAGAAAAAAGAATTAAAAAGAGAAAGAGGATGTTTGTGAGTGCAGGGTTGGGAGCAGCCTGGCAGAGCAGACAGGATCTCTAATGCCTTAATGAAGATAAGCAGATGAAAAGGGCCACTGCGGATTGCCACTGCCTCGCTCTTAAGTGGTGGGTTTGTAAAATAATTCCTTCTGATTCATTTTCTGGTTATGTTATGGTTCTTCAGGCAATTATGTTACCACATAGGGTTTCAGAGCAGATTCCTGAGTAAACAGCCAACAGCAGACAAATTAGTTGAGAAACCCAAGCAATGCTCTTTATCACGTGAGTTTTGATGAGTATTGTGGCTGATCCCAGACAGTCCCTCGGCTTCCCACCAGTGTGTCCTGCCCTTACAAATGCTTTGTGTGCACAGACCCCCCAGAGGATTTCATGGCAACTATTCCCAACACATTCACAGCTGCAGAACTCCCCTCAGAAACAAATCACAGAGTCACAGAATACGCTGAGTTGGGAGGGACCCACGAGGATCATCCAGTCCAACCCCTGGCCCTGCACAGGCCCAGCCCCAAGAGTCACCCCCTGTGCCCCAGAGGATCATCCAAAGCCTCCTGCAGCTCTGGCAGCCTTGGGGCTGTGCCCACTGCCCTGGGGAGCCTGTTCAGTGCCAACCACCCTGTGGGGGAAGAACCTTTTGCTGAGCTCCACCCTGAGCCTGCCCTGACACAGCTCCAGCCATTCCCTGGGGGCTGTCCCTGCTCCCCCCAGAGCAGAGATCAGTGGGTTTTTTTCTGCTCTGAAAATCATGGAGTGAGGGAGAAGACGAAAAATGCAACCATCAGCTTGTTCAAAGATGTGCTTTGGTGCTGGAGCAGCCAGGTGAGTGCCTTTTTGGGGGAAAAGCCAATGAGACCTCTCAGGTGTTGGAACAAGTGTCTGGCTGGCTTTGCCCTCGAAGAGCCCTCACGTCCATACAGCCAAGGCTCCTTGCTTGGCTCTCTGGGAAGGAGCTTCTTCAGAAGGAAAAGTGATCTCATCACTGTAATTCACTTTGTTTGAGGAACTTTCTCTCTGCTCTAATCAGGATGTTGAACCTGTGTGGTCTTGCCCCTTGCAGGCTTTGTAGCGTGAACAAGCCAGGACTAGGGATAAGGCAAGGAATGCAGACTAAGGGAGGGATCTCAGCTGATTTTCTTTATCCCCAGGGCTGCCAAGAAAGAGAGCCTGGGCACCTGGAGCCATGTCAACCCACTGCCTCCAAGTCTTGAGCATCCACATCCTTTTGGGGCCCAGGCACCTCCATCCACTACAGTGCACCCCACTGCCCTGTCTGGTTATGGGGGCTTTGTGGAAGAAGTTTAGGAGTGAATGGACTTGTGCATGAAAAAAAGAAACTGTAGAAGGCAGTTTTTCTCCCTATTATTCCATATTGTTAAGTCTACTTACTAATAAAGGTCCACCTGGGAGTTTCTGCTTCTTGCAGAGCCTTAGCAGAGCTACAAAGCCCACGGTTTAGCTCAGGAGCCACTCTCTGTGATCAGAGCTCTAAGCTGAAGCCAGCCAAAGTGGCATGCCCAAAATGTATTTCCATGGTTCATGAGGGGTTTACACGGGGCACTGTGTGGACACCCCCCTGGCACTGGGGCACCTTGCCCTGTGCAGCGCTTGGCCTCTCCACATACCAGGTCTGGTGGGTATTATTTCATCTTGTGCTCCCTGGACCAGAGGAAACAGTTGGAGCTGTGTCAGGGAAAGTTTAGCTTGGATATTAGGGAAAGGTTCTTCCCCCAGAGGGTGGTTGGCACTGAACAGGCTCCCCAGGGCAGTGGGCACAGCCCCAAGGCTGCCAGAGCTTAAGGAGCTTTTGGACAACATTCTCAGGGACAGGGTAGGATTCTTGGGGCTCTTTTTCTAATATCCAACCTGACCTTCCCCTGTCACAACTTCAGGCCATTCCCTGGGGTCTGTCCCTGGTCCCCCCAGAGCAGAGCTCAGTCCTGCCCCTCCTCTGCCCCTGCCCAGGCAGTTGGAACTGCAGGGAGGTCTCCCCTCAGTCTCCTCCTCTCCAGCTGAACACACCAAGTGCCCTCAGTGTCCTCACACGCCTTCAAATCCAGGCCCTTCCCCATCCTCGTGTCCCTCGTTTAGACCTTCTCCAATGGCTCAATCTCTCCCTTCCATTGTGTTCCCCCAAACTGCCCCAATGTTGAGGTGAGGCCACTCCAGGGCAGAGCAGAGCGGGACAATCCCCTCCCTGCTGCCCCCAGGACAGGGATGTCCCTCCTGGCTGCCAGGGCACTGCTGACTCAGGGACAACTGGCACCACTGGCTTGACAGAGTCCTCTAGGAGTAAAGGTTGCAGGTAGACCAAGACTAATGTTAGATAGGGACTCCTTATTCTGTCCGTGTCCTGGTTTTCTTTGTGGTTTTGAGCCCATCACATCAAATTCCCTAAGCTTCTTTCAGACAAGGAAATTCTAGGCAGCGTTTTTCTTAAATAAATATTTTTCTTTCTTTGTAGAGTCAATACTCCCTTCTCAGCTTGAGATTTTGTGACGTGCCTGCATCAGCCCTTCTGCGAAGCCAAAGCATTTCATCCCCTGAAGGTTTTATCTGAATCCTCAAACAACGTTTGAGCAATGACAGAAAGGAGGCAGCAATTGCAGAGTGCCTCTGTCATTACTAGTCTGGCTGTGACACTCAAAGACCATTAACCAGCCCAGCCTTGTGCCTAGAAATATAATCTAACCACCTGGAACAATTTGGCATCCTTAGCTATGCTTTTCTCCCCAAAAAACATTCAGTGCAGAGCTCGTCCTCGTGAAAGGAATGTACCTGACAGAGAGAGACACTTTCAGCTGCAGAAGGGAAAGGACACGTTGGAGCAAGATCGTCCAAACATCACTGAAATATTGCGGTCACGGAGCTCAGGGACTGTTCTCAGCTGCATTTCTGTGTGCAAATGGAGGGCAGAAATGATGGGGTTTACCTCTTGTGCCCACCCAGACCCTTGGACAACTTCACTTGTTTTTACGAGGGACCACTTAAAGGCAAGAGGGGAAAGGAGAGGGATGCGTTACAATCATCAGATACGAGTGAGAGGCTTTAATGGCTGTTGGCTTCTGAGCCAATAGATCAGTGTTATCCATATGCACAGAGTTTATTTTCCTATGGCCCACACTCTTCTGGCGAACTGGCTGATGCTGAGGGTAGGCTGGGAGAGACGAGGCCAGGCATTCGTTGGCTTTAATGCACAAATGAAAGATGCTTTCAGTCAGCTGCAGCCTGGGTGCCAGGTTTTATTTTTTCAGTGCTCTCACTCTGGGGTGGAGAGGGCTGGCCCTCTCCTTCCCCACGCTTCCTTTGCTCTCGCACGGTCTTTGTGGATCTGCAGAAAAGAATTTTCCCATAAATAAACAAAATATTGAGTTACACACCATGTGAGTGACGACAGAAGAGAGCCCCAAGTCATCTTCTTAATTTCTATGCACAACACAACGTGCCAGCTCTCAGATAAAAGATGCATGAAAGAAAATGACATTGCTTCCAAGTCCACATAGTTTTGAACTAAAATCACCGAGTCGTCATTTTCCACGTGCTCGTGTGCGCACTGGGGCACAGGGTTCAGCCTGCCCACGGCACATGGGGTGCTTCGTGGTGCCTTCCCCTCTGCTCCCACACCCCTGTGCTGCTCAGAGGTTTTACCCTGTCCACCACTCCACAGATCTCTCGATTGTAACTCCTGCGGGCCAGCAGGTGAGTTTTTTTCCAAGGGTCAGAAAGCAAAGTGCTAACTTGAGACCTGGTGCAAGGCAACACCCACATCCTGCTGAAACTGCAGCTGCAGCTTTTCTTCCCTTGTTGGAAATCAGGACTTGGCTCCAGAAACTTTAATTGGAGATAAATTGCTGCAAAGGTCTTTGTAAAGCCCTTTTGCACAGAGGTGGTTTCGTCAGATTCAACGGGTCAATTTACAATTAGGCTACTTTTTAAAAATAATTTGATAGCATGAACACTTTGCTGAATAATTTTAAGGCTCACTATAGACATTATTCATGAGAAAACGATTCAAAATATTCAAGACATAAATATAACACGCCCCTGGTGGATTTGGTTGTCTACACAGGCCTTGCTGCTTTGCTTTGGGCTCTGATGGGGACTCTCACACAATTTAGCTGGAAGGAACCATCCTAAAAGTCAACTTTTCATTTGTGGTGGGAGGGCTGGGATAACACTTGGTACTATCTTAAGCAAATGCCAGGTTGAGGCCTCGAGCTCAGGGCAATGTACAGTAACAATGTCACTACACTGGAACCTCAGCCAGAAGGTCCAGGATAAATCCAGGTTGAGAGGGAAAATGAATACCTGAGAAATTTAATAATTTTCCAGAGATCACAGACAGCCTTTGGAGAGGCAAAGAACTGGATTTCTGCACCCTCAGGTCCAGTGCTGCATTTAAAAACCATGCCCTGCTCTCTGTTTAATTATGCCTCCCTGTGTTACATCTCACATCACAAAGCATTTTGCAAAAGTTTTATCAAGGTTGCTCTGATTAGGAAAATTTCTGGAATATCAGACACAGTTTTGCTCTCTCTTCTCTTGAAGAGGCCCCACTAACAAGCCCTCAGTCCCTCTCCTGAGCAAGCAGCTGGGAAGGTTGTGCTGCAGTCCTGCTCTGCACATGTTCCCCCTCCAATGCAGATGTGGCTCTACCAGGGAGGGAAAATCACACCCCCACGGCCAAGATCTCAGGATCCCAGACTGGTTCCTCCAGCTCCCTGCTGTGGGCAGGGACACTTTCCATTGCACCAACCTGCTCCAAGCTCCGTCCAACCTGGCCTTGGACACTTCCAGGGATGGGGCAACCACAGCTTCTCTGGGCAACCTGTGCCAGGGCCTGCCCACCCTCACAGGGAAGGAATTCTTCCCAATATCCTGTCCAAACCTACTCTCTTTCAACTTGAATCCACCCTCCTTGTCCTGTCACTCCATGCCCTTCTCCAAAGTCCCTCTCCAGCTCTCTAGGAGTCCCTTGAGGCACTGGAACCCAATTTTCCAGTTTCTTTATGAAAGGTTTGTATGTATGTATGTGCATGTCTATATACATATGCCCTGCTGCATTTACTTTCCTGCAACTGCATACATTAATTTATATTTTTGGAA
>NW_020956207.1:468281-471864 GCF_003031625.1 Empidonax traillii
CACTCCATGCCCTTCTCCAAAGTCCCTCTCCAGCTCTCTAGGAGTCCCTTGAGGCACTGGAACCCAATTTTCCAGTTTCTTTATGAAAGGTTTGTATGTATGTATGTGCATGTCTATATACATATGCCCTGCTGCATTTACTTTCCTGCAACTGCATACATTAATTTATATTTTTGGAAAAAAAAAAAAACACCAAAAAATCCCAAACCCAAGCCATAAGGTGAAATAAAAACCTTAACAAATATTAATATACAAATACACATACAGTTGCAAATAAGCTCATTCTTCTACTTCAAATATTCTTATCAAACTGCTCTCTGACTGAAAGATTTTATTCATACTGTTTAATCTTTTATCAGAGCAAAAATGTCAAAAAGAAGTGGCTATAGGTAGTAACAAAAGATCTTTCCTGACTGCAGAAATTTTTAGATTGTGTCCATAGTGTAGGGACAAAGAGAAAGATGAAAAAGTGGGAGAAAAAAAGCTTTTGCACAGAATATAAACTGGAGGGTTACAGCAAAGTCTGTAAGGAGTGGGGCATTTGGTTACATCGAAGCTGGAACAGTTGCATGTTTATGATTATTTCATAGAATCATGGAATATCCTGAGCTGGAAGGGACCCACAAAGACCATCCAGTTCAACCTCTAGCCCTGCACTGACACCCCAACAATCCCACCTTGTCCCTCAGAGCGTTGTCCAAACCCTCCTGGAGCTCTGGCAGCCTTGGGGCTGTGCCCACTGCCCTGGGGAGCCTGTTCAGTGCCAACCACCCTCTGGGGGAAGAACCTTTTGCTGAGATCCACCCTGAGCCTGCCCTGACACAGCTCCAGCCATTCCCTGGGGGCTGTCCCTGGTCACCCTCCCCTGCCCCTCATGAGGAAGCTGCAGACTGACAGCAACATAATGTGCTTAAACGAGTCCTCCAGGGCATGAATAAAGGTATTTTGTTCCCATTTTTTTGTTCCCTGTGCTGCACGTCTCTGTCTCCCCTTACACTGCAAGGAGAGACAAGTCTTCAGCTCAGACTCCAGTGTCCTAATGAGTCAGCTCAGCCTTGCTGGTCCCGGCTGCCACAACCACCCACTGCTTGCTGACCTCTGTGAGGTCACTGTGGGGGAAATCACGGGGGTTTGATACAAAACACAGCCCCTGAGCCCTGAAGTGATGAGGAAATTGCTGTTAGCAATGTTAGGACCAAATATCTGTTGTGTTGTGTCTCTGATCTGTAGGTGGCCTGCACAGCCGCCTGTCTGCTCATGGTCAGGGCCAACTTTCCCTGCTGAAACGGAGCCACAGCTTTGGTGAAGAGTAAGGAACTTCTGTCTGCTATTACCTGAGCTGCCTGCCTTTCCACAGGGCTTGTACTGTCAGAGCTTGTTCGTGGGTAACAATTCTGTGTGTCCTATGGTGTCTACATCCAATATCACACCGATGGGAGCCTTTTCAATCTGAGGCAACTGAAGGCCCACACTGAGACCTTAAATCATCTTGTCCCTGAGCTGCTTTATGATGATGATGCCGCCCTCATCGCCCACACAGAAGCAGCTCTGCAGCGTTTAACATCCTGCTTTGCAGAGGCTGCTGAGCTTTCTGGGCTGGAAGTCAGCTTGAAGAAGACAAAAGTTTTATATCAGCCTGCACCTCAGGAAGTCTTCCAGCATCCCCATATCACCATTGGTGAAACAGCACTCAAATCAGTCCAGCAGTTTAATTACCTGGGAAGCATCATCTCCTCAGACCGTAAGATTGATGCTGAAATTGACAACAGGTTAGCAAAGGCATACAGAGCTTTTGGTGAACTCCGTAAAAGAGTGTGGCAAAACAAACACCTGAAGAAAAGTACAAAGATCAGCGTTTACAGAGCCATAGTGCTGTCCACTCTTCTATATGGTTCTGAATCCTGGGTCATTTACCGGCACCACTTGCGTCTCTTAGAACGCTTCCATCAGCGCTGCCTCCGTACAATCCTAAACATCCACTGGACTGACTATGTGTCCAACACGTCTGTCCTTGAACAGGCAGCAGTCCCGAGCATTGAGGCCATGCTGCTGAGAACACAGCTGTGCTGGGCAGGGCACGTCTCCAGGATGCAGGACCATCGCCTCCCCAAGATCGTGCTTTATGGGGAACTTGCCACTGGCTGCCGCAAGAGAGGAGGCCCGAAGAGGAGATACAAGGACTCCCTCAGCCTTGGCAATATTGACCACAACCATTGGTCTACCCTGGCCTCCAATCGGGAGGCCTGGAGACACACCATCTATAATGCTGCTGCTGCTTTTGAGAACACACGCAGGATCACTCTCGAGGAGAAAAGACAACACAGAAAGAATCGCGTCTTGTCGATATCACCTGGGGAGTCTTTCTGCTGTACGTTCTGCAACTGGACTTGTCTATCTCTCACTGGCCTTTTTAGCCATCAGTGCGCTTCCAGCAAGTGTGGGTAGAGCCCTTCCCAAATCTTCATTCCCAAAGCCCAGCCATCATGATGTCATGTGTAGTTGTCTTCCAGTTGAGAGCTCCTTGAGAGTGAGTGGCTCCCATCAGACCTGACTGGGATGCATTTCCCACAGAATCACAGAATGCTTTGGGTGTGAGGGAACCTGGAAGCTCATCTTGGTCCACCTCCCTGTCATGGCAGGGACACCTTCCACCAGCCCACGTTTCTCCAAGCCCCGTCCCACCTGGCCTTGGACACTTCCAGGGATCCGGGGGCAGCCACAGATTCTCTAAACAACCTGTGCCAGGACCTTCCCACCCTCACAGGGAAGGATTTCTTCTGTATATCTCATCTAAATCTCATCTCTTTTAGTTTGAAGCTGTTCCCCTTTTACCTGTCACAATCTGGAATGGTGGAGAAGCTGCTTAATTTTCTGTATAACTTCTATTTCATTTGTGTGGAGTGCAATTTTACCTTGACAGTGAGATCTCTTCCATTTCTTGCTCTGACTCAAGCTGCAGATCCTTTCCCCATGACCTGCAGGAACATCATCACCTGCTGCCTTTTCCTGCCCAAAATTTCCCCTGGAAAGGCAATTGCGCCCTGCTGATGCAGTCTCAGTATCCATTTGTTCTTCACAATACATCAGAAGCTGAATCTACTCTTATTTTTTTTTCCTATCCCCTCTTTCAGTTTTTTATGTATCCTTTGAAATTTCTTAAAGAGAGGAAAAGATAATTCTGGTATTGACTTAATTGAAAAAGGAAAACAAAGCCTATTGATTTAATAGACAAAATTAACTCCCTGCCCCTTCTTTTCTAACATGAAATTGTCCCTAATACTTTGCTATATTCTTATAAAATTTAATTTATGAAATATCACTGAAATTTGAAAGAGTTTGCAGCAATTGGAGCTCAGCAAGTAGAAGTTTATGGCCCCTAACAAGAACAAACAGAACCAGAAAATCCTTCATGTTCTCTCAGCTAACCATAGAAACAGCTATTTTTTTTCTTCTAAATAATCTCAAGGAAAAATTAGTGAAACATAAATTAGACCGACCGCCACTGATTTATTTTTCTGAATAAAAAGGACATTCAGTAGCAGGTCATTTGTTTTTGTTTTCTTTCAGAGAGCAAATGGAAACA
>NW_020956207.1:474342-475919 GCF_003031625.1 Empidonax traillii
TCTCAGTGTGCACTGGCACAGTGCTCACTGCAACGAGGCTTTGATCTCAATTAAACAACCTAGACAAAGAAATAGCAATAACCCACCAGTATACTGTTTGACTCTAGTAGTGCTGCAGGGTTGGAGACCTGATTATAAACCAGTCTTACCAGGGTCTTTTTTGGGGTCTTGGAGCACACAGTCCCAGTGCTGTGAGCAGCAGAAGCCGTAGTACTGCATTTCATGTGCTGAAAGTCTGAAGTGGAAAAGAGACCTGTTAGGTCATTCATTCTTTTGGCTCTTGACAGAATTACTCCTGGTGCCATGTTCTCACCAGAGCCTGATCCTGTCTAGTTTGGAATAATTCAAGCCCTAGTGCTTCAGCTACTTTTTACTTGGAAAAACCATTTCAGTGTCTAATAGACCTCCTGGGTAGGAAACTCAGACACGGTCAAGACCAGTAAGTGATTCCTTGAACCCTCTGAAACAGTTCCACCTCTATCTTGGGTGGCTGTGCAACTGAAATCCCTTCAACTTGCTAAACCAAGCTTTAGTCACAGTTCTGGCCCAGTTCCTTCAGCGTTTGATCTTCTCTTGCCCAGAGATTCCCACACAGCTGTCAGGAATGATCAGTCAACAAATTATGGAGTGAGACTTGGTCTTCATTTGCCCTAAGCCCTTTTTAATAGTTGACTGACTGTGTAAAGGGTCTTTAAAAATGAGTGATTTGTGCTGTTTATTTAATATCAATTTATAAAGGGAGTATTTTCACAAAGTATAGTAAACACCACTTCATTAAAATTACAGCTTAAATTCCCATTTCCTGGATTCATTTGTTTATCAACAAATGTCTCTCCTACTTTTTCCTTTTTTCCTAACATACATATTCCCATTCTTCATTGCTGTAAAGGAAAATTTTAAAGAGAAGAAAAAAATAAATTAGGTCTTGAGAGCTCAGAGGCCATTAGAAGAAATCAGAATAAAAATGTTGGGTTTTACTCTTTCTCCTTTGCTGTATTTCATCTGTCACAAGCTCTGCAGCCTGGGCTCTCGAGGCTGGCAGCACTCACTGGCTTTCCCAGTGCTGGAGCTCTGTCCCAAAAAAATTAATAAGAAGCAAATTACTGATGAACGTGGAAGGGGATGAACCACATGTATTTGTCTCTTGTCAGAAATTCGTCTTCATCTCTGTATATGGCCTTGGGAAGAGCATGAAGCTCACATCCCAGGCACTTTATGTGTTCCTGCATAGTCAGCCCTGGCCATTGTTTATGGAGCCAAGGTACAGAAAATCCCAGAGAAGTTCTGCCATGGAGCCATCCTGGGAGGAGGAGTGTCTTGGGCAATCCCAAGGACAGATACAGGCTGTGTGGAGAGCAGCCCTGGGGAGAAGAACTTGGGGATGCTGGTGGACATGACCCAGCCCAGACCCCCCGTGCCCTGGGCTGATCCCCCAGCGTGGGCAGCAGGGCAGGGGGGATTCTGCCCCTCTGCCCCTCAGGGGAGACCCCCCTGCAGAGCTGCTCCAGCCCTGGGAACAGCACAGCAAGGACATGGAGCTGCTGCAGAGAGTCCAGAGGAGGCCCCAAGATGGGCAG
>NW_020956207.1:477909-484551 GCF_003031625.1 Empidonax traillii
ACCCTGAGCCTGCCCTGACACAGCTCCAGCCATTCCCTGGGGGCTGTCCCTGCTCCCCCCAGAGCAGAGCTCAGTCCTGCCCCTCCTCTGCCCCTGCCCAGGCAGTTGGAACTGCAGGGAGGTCTCCCCTCAGTCTCCTCTGCTCCAGCTGAACACACCAAGTGCCCTCAGCCAGTAACTCCACTTGGGCATTCATGACATCCAACCTGGCAAGTCTCAGAACAGCAAACAGTTTTGTCTTGGACTCCACCCGTTCATGTCATGCTCTGGGCATGGAGAGGAGATGAGCCCTGGCTGGGAATGGGAACACAGGTTACAGGCTGTCACTCGTGGCCCCACAACCCTCCTGACTGCTCCTTCCACATGAGCATCCAGTGCAGGACAGGGCACAGCACCCAACCCACAGCCCCGCGTGATTCCTGTCAGACGTGGCCATGTGGGTCCAGACAGCCCTTGCCATGGGATGTCAGCTGGCCACCTGCCCCACTGCTGCCTGATTCCAGGGGAAAGCACTGCAGGGAAATGGCAAGGCTGACTTCATTTTCTTTTGTACACGAGAACGGATGATTTTTGGGAAATAGGGGTTCAGAACCGTTTGGAGTGAACATTAATGAGCCCACCACGGTGAGGGACAGGGCGAGACCTGGGATTCCACACGCAGGACTGTTTATGATCTTACGGCATTTACCTCTGCTGTCTTTCCTCACCTTTGTCTTCAGCCTATTTCAGAGCAGAAAGCAGAGGCCCCCAGGCCCCTGACCTTGAAATGGAGCTCTCAGCAGCTCCCCAGCTCCCAGCAACGCTGCATTTCCGCCTGGAAGGGGCAGATTTGAAAAACAGAAAATATATTAAATGGAAAACACAACTGGTCAGAAAAGCCATTCTATAAATTATGAGCCTGGGCAACAGAGATATTTTTCTTTGGGAATCAGTCACTTGCAGTCTCCAGGCTACACTGTGAGTAAGAAACAAAAAAACCAAACAAAGACAAAAAGTGAAGGATTTCTAAGCTGGCTTAGGAAAGGAATCTTTTTTTTTTTTTTTTTTCAAAATTGGGGAAAGGAAACTTAAAATGCATGGAAAAGACCAATACCAATCAGGTCCATCTGGGCACTGAGACATGGGGACAAAAATGAGCAGCCCTTGATCTGTGGAGGACACGGGGGATCTCCATTCCACTTCCACTCCTTTGGTGGAGATTATCTAACTACAACACAGCTCCTTTTCCTCCTTAAAGCAGACTGGTGTCATCTCATTGCTGCGAAGGAGATCATCATCACAGCTGACAGCATCACCTCTACTCCACACTGGCCAAGGTCACCTCTTGCAGTGTGTGGCACAGCCCTGCAAACCAGCACCCCCTGCCCTGGGGCTCTGTGCCACTGGGCATCCTCACTCTGGTAAACTAGCTGGACTTTAAACCAAAATTAGTTTTCCATTGTGCCAAACCTCACAAGCTCTGCCAACGGCAAAGTTTGATCTCTTGCACACAATCCTGTATGAACAGTTCTACTCTGGATGGGAGGGAACTCACGGAGAGTCTGCTTGGTGCCTCCCTAAGCATGGTCTAATAAATATAACAGGACTGGGATTTTCAAATGACTTAAAGGCAGTCAAACATTCAATATCCACTATGTTTTGGTGTTATTATGATGTGGAAGCTTCTCTGAATCACTTAGCATTTGGCTCCTGGAGGCCATGCCATCATCTGAACCACCTGGAGATATTCCAGAGCATCTCAAGATACAAGCTACTCCTCAGACTTTTTGCAGGAATTTGCTCATGCCTTTTGAACTGCAGCCACCTGTGCTGCTCAGTGATGAGTGAACTGGCACAGGGATGGAGAGGAATCAAGCAGCACAGAAGTGCAGTCTGGCCGAGTGTGGTCTCTGATGGTCACCAAGCAGGTTTGTCTCCAGGGCAGGATGCAGGAGGTGTAGCCTATCTGCAGCTGTAGACACCAGCTTGCAAATGGTGACAACATCCTCTTCTGACATTCCTCACTTTGGTTTATGCCTCTCCACAAAGTCACCAGTATTGAACTCTAAGACCCAGCAAGTCAGACACTACCATAAAAAAGACTCCTCACAGTACCATTCCTGAACACGGTCACAAGCCTTGAGTAGGAATTATTTTATCCTACTATGCATTCCTTTGAATATTTTTAATTCATATCCATTCAACAAAGGTAAGAATTGATTTTTTTTTTCCTGTCTGGTCTTGAAACCAGAACTGAACTCAGCATCTGAGAGCAAATATTCCCTCCACAGCTGGAGTCCACTCTGTAGCTCTCAGTCACAATATCTAAGCAGGTTTTTCTCCCATCCTTCCAAATGCTGCTCCGGGATTGCCCTTTGGAAGTGCTCAGCAGCTTCTCCCAAGTTTTCTGATTAAACCACGTCAGTTTGGTGCTATAAAACAAAATGTTCAGTGAAGGCAGTATTGCAATGGACCTGTGTGCAGGGACAACCTCAGTCTCCACCCAAACTGCAGTTCCTGGTGGAGAGGAGTTATTTCTAAAAAATTTCTTGACACTTTTGAAGTGGTTTTCAAGATTTTTTTTTCATCTGACTCTCCTTAACCCTGTGATTATTATTTTACTGAAGACAGAGAACTGAAGACAGACCTGATCTCTTGGCTGGGTAGTCCTGGCTTTCCCAGGGAGAGCAGCAAGGTTTGCTTTGCTGCAAGCACCGGCTGGCACAGCCTCTTCTAAAGGTTCTACACCTTCCTCGTGCCAGGGCCTCCAGAAGCTGCACACCTGGAGCAGCTGAAAGGCAAGCTACTGCTTTCACCCTTGCATCTATCAGCAACAACACCAGTACAAACACTTCCTTTCCCTGCTGTCTTGCAGTGTCTATTTGTCAATAGGACATAAGGAAATCAATGCTGGCATAAAACTGGAGTAACACAGTAAAAAAGGACATCCCTTGAGCTGTATTTTGGGGCTCTTACCCCTATGGAACAGGGGGGAATTTTCCATAAGTTCACTGAAGATGCAGAAAAATAACATATTGCAGAATTTGGCCCTATTTTAGTTTTTTGCAAATGCATCTTTTCAAATTGCGCATCTGGAATTTCAGTTCTCTTCCAAATGCTGTGTGTGATTTGCTCTTGCCAGACAAACACACCTGGGACTAAGAAAGGGGTTTAGATAAGTGCCTTTCCATATGGCCCACTGATAAATGATTCATTCTGCACAGCTTAACTTTGAAAATAAATTCAGTATCGTTAAGATATTAAGATACCAGCTTCGTATTTCACCTCATAATTGCACTTCACATATCACAAAAAGAGCTGGGCTGTTGTTTTCGCTGCTGCTGTTTGCAGATGCAGCCTGCAGAGCCCACGAGGAGCTCTGGGTATTGCATCACAGCTCCCTCCTTCCTCCCATTCCAGCACACATTTTGCTCTTCTTCACGGGGTAATTTTTAGGTGGATTCATACCAAAAAAACAAACACCCGTTTTCTTCTACGAATTCAGTATCCTCAGATGAAGAAATACATAAATACAACTCTTTGGGGTAACGTTTCACTAAACATGCTGATGGCATCAAAGATCATCTCGGATGCAAACGGGATCAAACGTATCAACAGGCTCCCTTGGGAGGCCAAAAGCTCCGTGCTCCTCAACCCGTCCTCTTGGCACTCATGGTAACGACAACAAGGTTGTGCAACCGCTCCTCCATTTCCCACCCCATGTTCAACACAGACTCATCACTGTCCTCAGCTCTTTTGCCCACTGGAACACTGTAGTCCTCTGGAAAGGTGACACTGGGCAGAAGATTTCCAAATTAGAACATCATCACATTTTACATTTGAGCCCTAGAACCAAAGGAATGGGTACATCCAGCCCAAAAAGGCTCCTGTAGCGAGTGAAGTTCTGATTTGCTTTTTAAGGGAACCAGAAGGGGAACCAGCAGACAAAAAGAGAAAGACATTGGGGCAGGAACCTACAACTCCATCTGCCAGTCCTAGTCATCCTAGTCCATCTCTCTAATCCCCACAACAGCCCACCCAGGGGACAACACTCAGTGTCCCAGAGTCCCATGTGGATAACAACAATCATCACACTGCACCTCTGAACCGCTGTAAGTCAGCACAGTTCAGATGGCATCAGTCAGCTACACTGGCTCTCCTCCTGAGGATCCAGTTGTGCATAGAATGAAAAGCCAGGACAGACATCAGAGGATGCCCTGAGTTGCTGCAGTGCAGACAGAAGGTTTCTGCTTTCTCAACAGATTTAGGGGCCAGATGAGTGGAGTTTCTGTACAGGAAGAAGAGCCAGTCTCCAGATGCTTCCAGCTCCTAATGGACAGCAATTTCTCCCAAGGGTTGTTTTGCATTTTTATTTTCTTCAGCCATTAATTCTTTTCAGAACCAGTGAAAATAGTTCCTCTGGCCCTATCAGGCTGCAGCACTTTTGCTGAAACACATCTTATGTGAAAACCATACTCAGAGTCACTGGGCACAGCTTGGAGCTCAGGCTGCACATCTGGAAAATATTCCTCCTGGTAAGAGCTGCTGGAGCAGGGAAGGGGCTCCCCAGGGAGCAGGAGGTGACCTACCACTGGCAGTGCTGTAAAGTGGATGAGAACAGAGGGAGCCAGGGCAGGGGCAGGAGCTGGTTGATGCAGGAGGTGCTGTCCCAGCTTTGCTGGGGGATCAGAAAGCTGCCCACAGCATAAATCCTTGCCTGGTGCCCAGGGACAGGCACAGTGCCACTGTGAAGAAGGATCATCTGAAGGAAGGTCAGGGCACAAAAGGCAGCATCCCAGCCTGGGGCACAGGAGGGAGCACTCAGGGCACCCCTTCAGCTGGCACAAAGGGGTGGAACCCCCTGAAAGCAAATCCGTGCCAGCAGTACCCACAAGTGGTGCCTTTCTGATCATTAGGCAGAAGTGAGAAATGGTTATTTCATGGTATTCCAAGACTTTGTTGTAAACAAAATGCTAAATATTGTCCTAATTGCAAATAAAGGCCAAGGAAAATAAATATATGACAAGTCAAAGTTTGATCTTGGGTACTCCTTTCGGGGACAGACAAGAGAGAAACACAGATAGAGCAGAAATCTACTTTCAATTCCAGGTGCAATCTATACAAATTTGGCACATGAGATTTTTTTTTTCTATATAAAAGCAATCCCAGGTGAGTGCTCATAGATGATATATCTAGAAAAAGAAACAAAAAAAAAGGAAAGAAAAAAAAATGAAAAAGCCTTGCTCTCTTCCAAAAAGCTGTCTTCTTTCTTAATTCTATCCATTTAAATTTATTGCTGCTGAAATTCCCAATATTTGCCAAAATGTAAAGTTGCCTACAGATGAGTGTTAGCAGTAGAACAGAGAGAAGGGTTCAGAAAGGAGCTGGGAGAGGAATACTGAGAAGGACAAATCCATCATTTTCAGTGATTACAGCAATTCTGGGGAGGCATCCTTTGGAATTACCAGTAGTAAAAAGAAAACCAGCAAAAAAACCCCCAAGAAAATCCCTGCCAGAGGAGAATGTTTCAGGTGAGGGGTCTGTACAGCTGTTATTTATTGTAACAGTTGTGTGAAATTGGAAATGTGGGAAACTCTGCAGAGCACTGAAAAAGATGTCTTTGGCCAGAAAAGCTTTCCCTCTATTTCAACATGGATCAAGAAGAAATCCAAGAAGGGAAAGGCAGAGATAAAGGGATGACTCAGTTCAGGACACTTTTCTCCCAAGCCCCCCATGATGCCAGACCCCAGCAGCATCCATAGCCCTGTTCCTGCTCCCTCTGCTCCTCCAGGGCTCTCTGGGGTGGAACCTGTTTTGATGAACCTGGAAGTTCTCTCCACAACTTCTACTCCTCTTTCCAACTTGACTGGAATCAGCCAAAGGGTTCAGAGGTCGAAGGAAGAAGTGCAAAAGGACTGAAGATACTTTGAAACAGTCCATAATTTTCAAGAACGGAGTGGTCTTGCAAGCACACAGTTTTTATTTACCAGAAATTCCAGTTGAAAGAAAGCAAAACAGATTTTAAGAAATTCTTAGAAGATTTGAAGCACTTTAGCCCTATTAACATAAAAAAAAAAAAATCCCATATATTTTGTTAGAAATATAAATAAAATTTGCCAAGGTGAAGTTTTTAGACATATTTTGCAGAAGAGCTGTGCATCAGCTCTGCTCTACACTGAGAATTCATGTTACATAAAAAGACAAATAGCATAGAGAAGACCATTCTGCAGAGCTGGATCCCAAATGACCCTATTTATTAAAGGTGCACTGAAAGCAGTGAGTACCTCCCCACACTCACTCCAGAGCTCATTTTGTGTGGCTTTTCAGCCACAGAATTCAGCAAGAGCTCTGTAAAATGCTCTTTTCTGGATGCTGGAGTTCCAGGAATAAATGGGCATCCAAGCAGGTGAGGGAACAGCAGCACAGCCAGAGGCCCCAGTTGAGCCCTGGCCTGAGGACATTGGATGTATTTCTAGGAAAGCCACGCTGACAGGAAAGGGGGGGGGTCAGAGCAGCTCGAGCAGAGAGGTCTTGCACTCCAGTACAGATGCATCTGTATTTTTCCATTATATCGAGGGCTTTGCCCGTATTTGCTGCTCAGGGACCGTTTCTCTCTCCGCTGTTGTGCTGCCAGCACTGTGTGCTCAGAGCTCTGCAGTCCAT
>NW_020956207.1:485746-492293 GCF_003031625.1 Empidonax traillii
TTCCAGTTCTTATTCAGGGAATTCTAAAGATGTCTTGTCTTAGCTACAAACACAGGTTTTTCTCACACAGAACCTAAGAAATGTGCAGAAATGGATACAACAGGGCCAGGAATGGGCCAAGCTACAAGGTTGTAGTCCCTAGAGGTCCTTAGATGTGGGAATCAGTGAAATTCAGGCAACTATGGAAGCACTAAAATAAAAACTCATTAATAAAAGTGACAGTGAAAGCTTTGAGACAGAGAAAGTTACCTGAGAGGAAAACTCTTATTAGACTCAGGAATAGCCTCCCCCAGGAGAGCAGCCCAGTCCTACCACTGCAATGGGTTTATAACTACACTCATCAATATTCCCAGGAAGATACTTTAGGAAAAGTGCTTTGCTGGCAGGGGTTGGACAGGTAGCCCAACAGCATCTTCCATCTTTCAGTTCTGTGGCTCTTCTCCATTTACACCTAAGGAAAACTTAGTTTTGTGTCAAAGGACAGCAAATTTAGCATTACCCTTTGACTCCCAGGATCCCAGTGGCCTCCTTGGCCCCCAGGACACATGGCTGGGTAGGGACAGCTGGTTGTCCCCCAAGACACTCAGGGTTTTCTCCCAGAGCTGCCCTCCAGCATGTTGACCCCCAGCCTGTGCTGCTGCATGGGCTTATTCTTCTCTGGACTCCTGATCTTTTTATAGTGTGTTGGTCATCCAGAAATGAAAGTAGGGGGGACCTTGCACAACTGCCCACTGAAGATTGCCCTCAATGTTCACATGGCTGCCACCACCTCAACAGACTGAGACAAAGACCAGTCTCTGTCATAGGCAAGACAGGTTCAACTTGTGGAACATTACTGCTTGTTAAAATAGAAGTTCTCTTTTCCCCTCCTTCTCCTTTATCTTTCTAGATATATTTATCCAGAGGTGCCACCAGTGTCACTGCCAGGCTCAGCTACTAGGACAGGCACAGCAGGGTGAGTCCAACACAGGGCAACCCCAACCCTCCTAACAGAGATCCCCCACTGGCCAAACCTGCACACCCCATTCCACAGTCCATTACCCCGCTGGCTGCCTCAGCAAGACCAAGTGAGAACATTTTCCTTTCAGCCAAACATCCTTCACACCCTTTTGGAGCAATGATAAACTAACCAATAAAAGGCCCTTCAGCAGTCCTCTGGGGTTATAAGCTACTGGAATATTATTTTTACAACAATAAGATGACTTCAGAATACTTCCATGTATTAAAAAAAGCCATTAATTCTTTTCTTGTCTGAGAAACTTGCAAATGTATTTCTGCTTTCTGCCTTTGGCAGCAACATTCGATGGCCAAGCGTGTTCATAAAACTGAAAGTTTTCCTGACCTTTTCTGCAGCAAAAAGTCACCAACTTCCTCCTGCTGTGTATTTGCCTAGGGAGTGCTTTTAAACCAGCAGCAGTCAAAGGAGAGTTTAGTAGCTGTGTCCAGGACTGTATCCTCAACCAAGGGGTTAGTCCTACAGGAGCTCCTTCAGCCAAACTCTTTGGAAACTAGAGATAAAAAATTTGTAAATTTTGCTTTTTTTTATGTGTTCCTTTTCCTATTGTAACTGAATTCAAAGCTGTTGTTGCCTTCAAATGGAATTGGTCAGACACTGGTGTGGCCAGAAGAGGATTTGGATTATGCCAGACCAGGATAACAAAGTGTCACAATTAGCAACCTCCTGCCGCTGACTTCTCTGCACAAAGCCTGACTGGACAGTGCTTCTACCACTCCTACAGGGACTGAGATGCCAGTTGCAGCTAGATCAGCACTCCCAACTGAACTCCCTTACCTGAGTGCTCTGCTCCTGGCTTTCTAACTCCTCTAGAGCCTAGCTGGGGAGCATTAATTTGTTGCAGCTTTTGTCATTTATAAACAGCCATTTGCATGTTTTGTTCATTATTAGAGCCTGAGTCATACCCTAGGCCAGTCATTTCTAATCATTTCTATACTAAACACTCAGCTTGCCTGAAAGAAAAGCCCAGCCCTGCGTGAGGCACTCGCTGGTGACCGGGGCCATAAATCACCCTGGAGTTCTCCGGAGCTGCTGGGCAAGGAGAAGTTTCCGAGCTGCAAATGCTCCCCCACCTTTTTTTCAGACTTTTGATAAACATGAGCAATTAACGCCTTTGCAGACATCGTTTTCTTTCCCCACGGACGGAATATTGGATAGCCAGAAGGAAACTGGGCCTTGAAGAGGGGTTCCAGGGAGGTCTTCAGGAGCGTGGATGGGATTATTAACACTGCTTCCACTCCTTCAGGGAGGGATGTGCCAACAGGCTCCTCTCACCCACACCTCCCTGCCCCTGGAGTGACATGTGCTGTGACAAGCCCATTTCTGTCTGATGGGAAGAAAAACAAACATTGCAGTGGATAATCAAACAAATGTGGGCTCTCCGTTCTTGGATGGGAACTCCAGCTAATGTCATAAAACATGGGAAGAATGCTCTATAATTAAATCCTTCTCTGGAAATATTTGACTAGGTTTGGGATGTCCTACAGGAACAACACTGAAGTCAGCAGCAGCAGTAAAGGCTGCATGAGTATGGGACTTAATAATTTTCATCAAAATGTATACCTGGGAGAAGGCAGAGGTAAAATGCTGGGAATTTAAGCTGGGGAATTTAATGAGGGATTATATACACACCCAAGCAAACCTGTATTTCCTCCTGGTTACATCAAGCACCGAGGGGGAAGCTGTGCCTGCAAAGAGGAGACAAGTCTACACCTCTACAGCCACTATCACACACAGCTTTCCAATGCAGGGTTCAGACCCTGCTTTCATGCTCCTCCCACCATCTAATCTTTTTCTAGCCATGACAGTAGCTGAGCTATTTTCAAGAAAACCACACAGTGGTTTAAGTGATGCTGCAATCAATTTACAGCTCAGAGAACAGGAGCTCTGGTGTGTGGCTGCAGCAGGCCCAACAATGGAAAGAAACCAAGGCTGGGGACCTACAGGTAACAAGATGGACATTCACAATGTTAGTTAAACCATGACAAAATGCTGGCAAGAAGAGGAGCAAATCTTGAATCCTAATGGGGCATAGAGATATAGGAAGCTGAGCTGAAGGAAACTCTCAGGCTGTTCCATTCTGGACCCCAGGAAGATCTGAGCAATCCCCCAGAATCATGGGACCACATACAGCCCCATTTTGAAATTTTCACGCCACCAGAGATGCTTCTCATGTGGGTTCTATCTTTAATCTGACTGTGACCTTTCCTTCTGCCCAGCCTACCCCATTACACATTTCCTCTGTTCATCACCAATTTCCTTCCTCTCTGGGTGACTGAGAAATGGGCATTCCCCACCCTTTGCCTTTATTCATCCTCCAAAGCGTGGATCCCAGTTCACAACAGCCTCAGAGCTGTATGTTCAACATACAAAGCTCTGCTTGTCCCTCACAGTTTGCTCCAGGTCCCTCAGACCTATCAGTCCCAGGAGTCTGGAACAGGGTGGCAGAGCCAGCAGATATCAAATCATACTCCACTGTATGTTGTATTGGGTTTGCATGGCCAGGTTTTGGTAGGGGTGGGGCTACAGGAGTGGTTTCCCCCATGCCCTGCAGAGCCAATGCCACCAGCTCCAGGATGGACCCACTGCTGGCCAAGGCTGAGCCCAGCAGAGACGGCAGTGAGGCCTCGGGGAGAAGGTATTTCAGAAGGAAGAGTTCCTGCACAGCTGTAATTGTGTCCAGGGAAGGGCAGAGTGGGAATACGAGAGAGGAGCAGCTCTGCAGAGCCCCGTGGCAGTGCAGGAGGAGAGGCAGAAGATGCTCCAGGTGCCAGAATGGAGACTCCCCTGAGGTTCTGTGGGGCAGCCCGTGGTGAGGCAGCTGTGCCCCTGCAGGCTGTGGGGGCCATGGGGGTGCAGAGGGGTGCCCAGAGGAGGCTGTGACCCTGTGGGAGGCCCATGTTGGAGCAGGGTCCTGGAAGGGACCCGCTGACCCATGGAGAGAGGAGCCCAAGCTGGAGCAGGTTCTCCTGTGGCCCTGCGGGGGACCCACGCTGGGGCTGGGCCTGAAGGAATGACCCTGTGGAAGAGTGACCCATGTTGGAGCAGTTCATGGAGAACTCTTGCCCATGGGACAGACTCAGGATGGAGAAGGTCTTGGAGAACTGTCTTCCATGGGAGGGACCCCCCACTGGAGCAGGGGAAGGACTCAGCTCGTGTCCCTGAGAAGGGTCAGGAACAGCCTGGGATGAACTGACTGTGACACCCATTCCCTTCTCCCTTGGCTGCTGGAGGGCAAGGAGGGAGAGCTTTAGAAGGAGGGAGAGTGTAGGAAAGCTGTTTTTAAGCCTGATTTTACTTCTCATTATCCTGCTTTGATTTTGTTAGTAATAAATTCGATTAGTATCCCCAAACTGAGTCTGTTTTGCCTGTGATGGTATTTGATGAGTGATCTCTCCCAGTACTTATTTCAACCCATGAACCCTTAATCTGTTTTCTCTCCCATGTCCAGCTGTGGAGGGCAGTGACAGAGTGGTTTTGGTGGGTGCAAAACCCCTACTTTTGTGGCAGCAACCCACTACAACCAAGATTTGTAGCGATAGGATGCTGAAAGCAATGCTCGGAAATCTGGACTTGCATGGATCATTTTTCTCAAGTCTTAAAGGACACACAAAACCCACTGGTAGCTGGGAAGGGTGACCGAAGGTGTGTGACAATTCCTGAAAACTGTTTCCATTTTCCAGTGCCTTCCTATTTTCAAAAACACTAAGCATTCACATGGAGCTGAAAAGCTTAAGAGTGGATTTTGCCTTCGGCAAACCTTTGATTTTACTGAAAAAAATAAATATAAAAGGAGGGAAGGACCAACCACAGATGTTGATAAGAGGTGGTAAAAAGTAGGGTCCTTCAGGAAAATGGAAGAAATATGAGCATGAGCCTCCTAAGTGTTGAACTCTGTTCTGGGTTACAGCCCCTGTCATCTTGAACAAAAGCAGCTAAGCTGAACTTTCTATGCCTCCATTTGTCACACACTGAGACAGATGAGCATTAATTAAATTTGCAAAATGTGTTGAAGTCTTTTGAGAAAACACACATGAGATGATAAATATAAATTTCAAACCAGGACCTCTGATCTGCAAGGATTCAAGGACAGTGCAGTGTGGATGCCTCCAGCAGAGCAGCAGGAATGTGGGGAGTTACAGCTCCAACAGCCACTGAACCCACCCAAGACCACACATCTCAAAACTCCTTTTAGAAAGAAATCAAGTCACTTATATGATCAGTCCCTTCTTGGTGGAACCATCAGGTGAGAATCCAAGCCTTAGAAAGCTGTTTGCACAAATCCACAGGTTCATTAGAAAACACAGTGTCAGGCTTGGGCTACTGAAACAATTTTCCAAATGGACGGCAGAGCAGAGGAAACAACAAGAAGACGAAGAAGCTGTTGTGGTGACCAACCCCCAGCCTACTTCCTTCTTGGTTTTGAAATCCAAATCCAATTTGCAAGCTGAGTGTCAAGCACCATTGTCAAAAGACGTAATTCTTACAGCTGTTAGACCAGAGGCTTGACAAAGAGCAATACTTCTGGCAACGCTGTCAATACTTCCCATTACAGATTTCAAAGCAGAAATTGGAACCACATTTCTCAAAGGCAGGGCTGGATTACCAGAAGGGCACTGGTGTACACAATGCCATGGACTGCTCTGCCTTCCCATGCAAGGCTTCAAAACCCTCCCTGAGCTGTTGCAGCACAACCAGAGCGCCGGTGTCTGCTCAGCAGCTCGAGAGAAAACACCAGCACCGAGAAAGGGTTAAGGAGGACAATAAAACACAGCAGGTGCAAGCACACGAGAAAGAAATAAAGCAAAATTCCCTCCTTATGGGAGCAATAGAAATGATTGAGAGCGTGGACTCTGTAATCTGCAGAAACTGGGGCGACACTGTTGAGTCAAATTAAACGCACAGAGTGGAAAAATCCGAGCCCAACAATATATCTGTGTCATGTGTCTGCGTGTAATTTACTGCCTCGGCTGGAGTCTGCCTTTGAGTGATTCAGGCAGAGAACTAACGTGTGGGACTTGTTTCCTTACGATGTATGGACATGTGTGCATGTCTGTAACCACACTGAGGAGTGATGAACAGGACAGTAAATTTTTTGCACTCCCCGATCCCGCCGCTCCTGGTTAAGAGCTGTCTCCACCCTGTCACTCCAAGCATTGCATTTGCTTATCAAGAGACAGTGAAAAAAAGATGCAGGTTGAAGCCTTGCAAGACAGATTTTGCTCACGGCAGGAAGAGGCAGAGAGGCAAGGAAGCCCTTAAAGGGTTGTGCCCTCCTGGGGAGCTGCTGAGCTCCTGCATTCCTGCCCTCAGGTGCCAGCAGACAGCAATGCCACCGGACTAGAGCCCAATACTCCCCTCCTGAGCCCTTTCCCCAGACTCCTCATGCAGCCTTAGGGGCTACCACGCTAATAATTTTGACAAAACCAGCTTCTGAAAGCACACACAGAGTAACACTGGGACTCAGGGAGATGTGGCACCCAAGATGCAGGAGCAGGATCCAAGGATCACAGAAATGTGCTGAGCTGGAAG
>NW_020956208.1:0-4254 GCF_003031625.1 Empidonax traillii
GAGGTGACAGCGTGGGGTTCCCCCACAGCAGGGAGGGGTCGTGCCAGGCTGCAGTGACCCCACGGCAGGCAGGGAGCTTTGGGTCGTGCTGCCCCCACAGCAGAGGGGGATAGGGTGCGGTGCCCCCCTGTGTCAGTGAGGAGCGGGCAGTGGTGCCCCCACAGTGGGGCAGGATGGGGTGCGGTGCCGCCCTATAGCAGGGAGGGGTTCCCCTATAGCGGGGGCTGGCGGGGTGCGCTGGGATCGGGACGGGGGACGCTCGGGACTGTCGCCGCTCCGCCATCCCGGGGGCGGGACCGGCGGGGCGTGGTCGGTGGGTGGGGCCAGGGCGTGGTCGGTGGGGCGTGTCGTAGGGGGCGTGTCGTGTGCGGGGCGGGCGGGCAGAGCCCGCGGCGTGGCGGCCCCGCCGCCCCCCGCCCGCCACCCGCGCCCCCCGCGCGGCGCCCCCCGCGCCCCCGGCCCGCCATGGGGCCCGCCCGAGCCGACTACCTGGCGCCCTGGTGGGCGGCCTGGCTGCACGGGCTCCCGCACCGCGGCCCGCGCCTGCAGCCCGTGCCCTCCGCCTTCCGCCCGCAGGACCCCGACTACCAGCAGGTACCGCGCCGGGACCCCCGCCCCGCGCCCCCCGCTCGCCCCGGGCTCCCCCCGCTCCGCTGGTCCCGGCGGCGCCCGGCGCCGGCTCTGATCTCACGGCGCACAAAGCGCCTTTCATGGCCCGGCCCCCCCGCCGGGACAGCCCGCACCGGCACCCCCGGCCCCGGGGGGGGGCACAGGGTCACCCCTGCCTGTGCCCCTGCCGAGCCCCTGCCCCGCGCTCCTGGCGCCCACCGCGGCGCCCGGGACCGCAGGGACCCCCAAATGAGGCGGCGAGGGGGGGGGCAACGCCGGCGTCCCGGTGCCCCCACAAGGGGCGGCTGCACCCCCAGCACCCCGGCCTGCGGCTCGGTGGCCCCGCGTGGGGATGCGGATGGGAACGGGGACAGGGACAGGGACACTTCCTCTTCCCCTCGTGACAGTCCCATGGGGCGCTGGACGCGGCCGCATCCCGAGTACACGTGCGGGTCACGGGCACGGGCACTGACTGTCCCCTCTTCTCCTTTCCCAGTCGCTGCTTTTCCTGGGCTTGGTGGCCGCCGTGTGCCTCGGCCTCAACCTCCTCTTCCTCATCATCTACCTGATCTGCCTGTGCTGCTGCAAGAGGGACCAGGACCCCGACTCCAAGCAGCCCCACTCCTGCTGCGTCACCTGGATGGCCGTCACCGCCGGGCTCATCTGCTGGTGAGGACGGGGACAGGGACCCAGTGCTGTCCCCCTGCCACCGAGGGGACTCTGCGCCCCAGCCACGAGTCGCTTTAATTAGATCTGTGCAATTAAATGTGGTCCATCCCAGCCTCCTCCCGTGCAGCTGCCGGGGCAGCCCCAGGGACCAGCTGCGGGCCAGCCCCATCCCCTCACGCTGTGCCGCCTTCCCGGCTAATCCCGGGCGGGAGCGGGGCCGGTCGCTAATCCCAGCCCCGAGCAGATGGCGGATGGCAGCCTGACCCAGCTGGCAGGTCCCGTGTGCCCGGCCTTAACTGCCACCACAGCAATTAGACAAGGGGACACTTCTTCTCTCAGCGCCGCTCCACAGGCTTTCTGAGCCCACCCCAGTTTGGGGCAGCCCCCGGCCAGAAGGACTGCCCAGCAGCCATCCCGTGCCCCCCTGGGCACTCCTGGACTCGTGGGGGACAGGATGGGCCATGGGGGCTGTTTGGCTGCCTGACCACGACCCTCTCTGCAGACAAAGGGGCTGGTTTGCCGGGGCGGGGCGAGATGGCTGCCACGGAGCAGGAAAACAGGGGAACAGGGAAACGGCTCTAATGACCTCAGCACGCTCCCCCCTCACACCCCTGCTGTGGCAGGGGGGTTTCTCTGCAGCTCCCGAGGGCTTTGAACCCCCCTAACGGCCTGTTAGTGGCCATTAAGGGGCTAATGGTGGCCAATTGGCTGGTGTCTGCACAGGGAGGGAGCAGCCC
This sequence comes from Empidonax traillii, assembly GCF_003031625.1. Classification (NCBI taxonomy): domain Eukaryota; kingdom Metazoa; phylum Chordata; class Aves; order Passeriformes; family Tyrannidae; genus Empidonax; species Empidonax traillii. The sequence continues at coordinate 2,016 of NW_020956208.1, forward strand.
TGCATGAGCCAGCCATGTGTGGGCACGTGCCCGGCCAGGACACGGCCAGGGGCACCCCCTTCCTTGGGTCCAGCTGTGACTTTCAGCCCAGCTCCATTTGGGAACACTGCAGGGACCGTGGAGAGCTTGCCCGGGGGCCTGGAGCGGCCTCCATGTGCTCCCAGCAGGTTTAATCAGGAAGCACGGCGCTTCCAGCGGATTCCCCTAACCTGCTTGGCCCAGCCCCTCCAGCTCAGTCTCCCGGGGTTTGGCAGCAGGAGCTTCAGCCCCTCCGTGTGCCTGTGGAGCAGCTCCGGGTGTCCCCGGGCACCGCCAGGAGCAGGTCCCTGTGCCGTCCCTTTGGCTCTGCCCTGCCTTGGCTGAGGGGTCCCCCACACCCGGGATGCTCCAGGGATTGTCCCCTGTCCAGCTGGTGTCCCAGGGTGAGTCTGTACTCAGCGTGTCCCTCCCCTCTAACCATGTCCCCCCCTGCCCCCAGCGCTGCTGTCGGCATCGGCTTCTACGGGAACAGCGAGACCAACGACGGGGTGTTCCAGCTGCTCTACGCCCTGGACCACGCCAACCAGACCCTCACCGGCATCGACTCGCTGGTAGGACCACGGGCAGGGTCCCCCAGTGGGGACAATCCCATGCTGGGTTTGGTTGGAGCACTGGGGAGGGAGCTGGAGGGATGTCCGGCTGCTCCAGCCGAGCCCCCAGGGCAGCCGTGCTGTGCTGAGTGCGGGAGGGTGACGTCACCCCCCAGAATGGGACCTTTGTGGCAGAGTGGGAAGGGCTGGGGAGGCCATGGCAGGGCTGTCCTGGAGGATGGATCCATCTTGGGCTCGGGGGGTCATTGAGGTGGGGCTGCTCTCCTGGAGGAGGAGCATCCCACGAATGGGGCAAAATGACTCCTGCAGGTGTGCAGCTGATGGCAGGGAAGCCCTGGGTGGTGTCCTGGGGGGATGATTATCCCGGGGGTCTGACCATGCCACCTCTGCCAGGTTGCAGGCACCACGCTGCAGATGCAGGGGGGGCTGGAGCAGCACCTGGCGCGGCTGAACGAGGTGCTGGCCCCGCGGGGGGATTACGTGCAGACCCTCAAGCTGGTGGAGCAGCTGGCCGGGAGCATCGTCCTGCAGCTGCAGGGGCTGCCGGGCTGGGGGGGCGTCAGCGCCGACCTCACCGCGCTGTCAGCCAACGTCGCCTTCGTGGAGTACTATCGGTGAGTGGGGCCTTGGCACCGTGTGGAGAGCGGCCCTGGCAGGGCTGGGGGGTGGGCACGGGTGATGGACCTTCCTCTGCACCCAGGTGGCTGGCCTACCTCCTCTTCTTCATCCTCGTCCTCACCGTCTGCCTGCTGGCCTGCCTGGGGCTGGCCAAGCGCTCCCGCTGCCTCCTGGCCACGTGAGTACCCTGTGGGTGGGATGGGGGGACTGAGGGGGGTTGGGGTGGGCCCCACACACACGTGTGCTCCCTCCTCGTGCTCCCCGCTCTCCACGCAGGATGTTGTGCTGTGGGCTGCTGACCCTCGTCCTCAGCTGGGCCTCCATGGCCGTGGACACGATGGCAGCGGTGGTGAGTGGGGCAGGAGGGGAGGGCAGGGCTGGTTCTGGCCGTGCCGGGGCTGTGCCAAAGGCTGCGGGCACCGTCCCGTCCCTCCCAGCCCCTCGATGTCCCTCTGGTCCCCACAGGGCACCAGCGACTTCTGCGTGGCCCCAGACAAGTTCATCCTGAACCAGACAGATGACGAGATCAGCGCAGGTCAGAGCCAGCTCCCAGGTGGAGCCACACTGGGGCAGGACCCCAAAACCTGCCTGGGCGTCCAGTGCCCCCCTGTGCCATTCTCCCCCCACTCTGCTCCCTGTCCCCCGGGACGCTCCTACCAATGTGTCCCCTTGGCTTTGCAGCAGTGGCTCACTATTACCTGTACTGTGACCAGAGCCTGAGCAACCCCTTCCAGCAGGTACAGGGGGACCAGGCACCCTGCTTGGGGCTGCCTGGGGCTGCGGGTTCCCAGAGCTGGGGGGGTCCCAGGGCTGGAGGGGTCTGTGACTGTTCCCGCTCCCCCTCGCAGGTTCTCACCGTCTTCCAGCGCTCGCTCACCACGATGCAGATCCAGACCCAGGGTCTCATCCAGTATGCACTGCCCCTCTTCCCCACAGCCGAGGTATGGGAGGAGGTGCTGGGGCTCCACCTGTCCCTACTCTGCTCCCCAGCGCTGTCCTGACCCCCTCTTTTCGCGCAGCAAGACCTGTTG
>NW_020956208.1:6222-34130 GCF_003031625.1 Empidonax traillii
TTTTTTTATGGTTTCTTTTAATTTTTGCATCCATTATTTTGGAGCTAAGTTGCCCATCAAGAGTAAGTTCAGCCGCTTCCCTCTCCCTCTTTATCCCGGGGCAGCAGCCGGGTTCCCCCATCCTCCCCCTCTTCTGTGCCTCCCTCCATCCCCTTTCCCTGATTGGATTTCAGGAAGAGTGTGGAAAGCTTGGGGAGGGAGGGACTGGGCCACAATTTTTCCCCAGGAAGTTCCAGGAGGATTTGCAGCTCCCACGGCCCCCATCTCCATCCCCAAAGCCCCCCAGGTCGGGCAGTGGGACACGGACACAGCTCTGGGAACGCTGCCGTGGCAGCAATGCTGTGCTCCCCTCTTCCAGGGGTGATTTTTTCCATCAGGTGTAATCCCACTGCACAGACCTGGCAGCTGGAAAGAGCTTCTTCCTAGGGGGGACACATGAGGGGGGATTAATTCGAGCACTTCTCCCAGCCCTGAATGAATTTCCCCAGGATTCAGATTCCTGAGGAAGGACTTTCCGAGTCCAGAGGAACAAACTCGGAATAATCTTCCTTAGTGCCTTGTCGGGGTGATCCTTCCTGCTGTGAAATCCTGAAGAAATGTGATTTTGACAGGCTGGAGTTTTGGGGCCCTGCCCTGGGCTTGCTGTTACTCCATGGAATTGTGCACATGGAGTGATTTGGGATGAATTTGCTGCTGGGCTGGAGCTGGGAAGGTGGAGGATGAACCTGGAAAGGGACAAAGCAGAGCAAAGCAGGGATTTTGCTGCCGTGTAATGGCAGGTCTTGGGTTGTTTCAGCCTCTTTTTGGTAATTTGGCTCCCCGGGACAGGTGTGGGCTGGGGCAGGGACAGCCCTGGGGTGGCCACGAATCCCCTGGGAGAGGATTAGGGAAAACTGGGGCATCCCTGGGGTGGGATGTGGTGCCCAGGGAGGGGGGACAGCACAGACCTGCCACCCTGGGGGCTCATGCAGCATTTCCAGGGCTTCAGGCTGAGGAGGTCTCATCTGCCCCAGCCCCCAGCCAGGCTGTGAGCAGGGTCTGCACCTCTCCCCGTGCCCACCTGGCAGGTTAATTAGGGATCGAGCCACATGGCAAGCGATGCTCCCTCTCCATGGGGCCATCCCTGGCACTGCAGGGGTTGTGTCCCGGTGTCCTGGGGGGTGCTGACCCCTCTGTGTCCCCCCCCCATCCCACAGTACTCCCCGAGCATGAGGGCCACGTACCTGAGTGTCACCGATGAGCACGTCCGGCACCGCGGCGACTTCCCGGCATAGGAGGGGACACCGCCGGCGTTTCCCTCGGGAAACCAAAGAGCCCCGGAGAGCACGCGGTAGGAGACACGGCGGGGGAGGAGGAACGAGCCTGGAGAACCCCCCCATGCACCCCCCTGGCAGCTCCTGGGCCTCGACTCGTCCTGCCTTATCCCAGGGAGTGCAGGGATGCTGCTCCACCACCGGCTTCTCCCGGCCCGGGATCGTCGGAGCCTTTTGGAGGGCAAATCCCGGGACCCCCCCCGGGGAGGGGTCCAGGCAGGGGCTCCCGTAGCAATGCAGCACCAACCACTAGTGATCCCAACCTTTCCCCGTCCCCCCTTCCCCGGCTGCTCCCTGCGGGCAGATCCGGCCCCCTGTGCCCCCCCTCCCCACCCCCAGGCTGGGGAATTACGGATGTTTTGGCCTTGCTGGTTTTCCTTTGCTTTGCCCCCTGGGATGTGGGAGCTCTTGGGAGCGTGGGCTGACTCTGTCCCAGAGTGGGTTTTCTGCAGTGTAGTTTGGTAGCAGGTTTTTTGTGTGGTTTTAGGCTCTTGTTGGTGATTTGGCTCCCCAGGGCACGTGTGGAATATGGGGCAGGATCCCCTTCTCCTGCAGGATAGCCCTGGGGCAGTCAGGAATCCCCTGGGAAAGGGTGAGGGATTACTGGGGCTTCCCTGGGGTGGGATGGGGTGCCTGGGGAGGGGACAGTGTGGACCTGCCACCCTGGGGGTGCTCATCCAGCATTTCCAGGGCTCCAGGCAGAGGAGCTGGGAGCTGAATGGATCCTTTGGGGCTGCCCTTTGGCACAGTGATCCCCAGGAAGCCTTTCCCCACGGAGCAGGGTTGGCCCCCATGCTCTATCCCACCCAGGCCCCCCAGCCAGGGTCAGTACATCCCCCTGCCTCCCACTCTCCATGTTCCCTGTGACTAGCATCCCTCCCTTTTGGGGGAAATCCCAAGGGATTTTGTTATTATTTTTATTTTTTTGGCTTTTAACATTTCCATGTAACGGTACTGGTAGAAGAGCTGTTGTTAACCGCATGTGAACTAACCGAAGGACTCGGGCTGGGAGCTGGAGTCCAGCTGGATTTGTATGTGCCCTTTTGGGGGGAAAGATAATAAACACTTGGACTAAATTTCTCTCCTCTACGACGTTTTTTGGGGGTTTTTTTGGATAGTCTTTGGGGCACCTTTTATTTTCCCTCTCCAACATGGCGGCCGTCACGTGGCTCAAGGCGTTGCCTGGCAACGGCAACGCGTCCCCGGCCAGGCCCGACCGGGACGGGCCCCACGGGGGTCCCGGGACCTCCGAGGTGTTCCTTTAACAGTCAGAGCTCTTCATCCCTCTGTGCCTGGGGCTCGCCTCCATTTTGGGACTCCTGCTGCATTTCTGGGATCTCTCTTAAGCCCCCAGGTCCTTTTCAGGGTACTCCCTCCCCAGGCTCCCCACTCACATTTGGGGTTTCCCAAGGTTTCTATTCTCTTTTGGCACCTTCTCTAATCCCTCCTGGGGCTCCCTGAGTTTTCCTCTCCCTATCCCTGACAACTTCATTCCCTTTCAGGCTCCCACTCTCCTTTTGGGACCCTCTCTTCCTCCTTCAAGTTCCTGCTGTCTTTTGAGGCTCTCCGTCCACCCCTGAGGCCCCTGTTCCCTTGAAGGGTTCCCCAAGGACCTCACTCCCTCTCAGAGCTCTCCATCCCTGAGGCTTACACATCTTTCAGGGGCTCTCTTTTGGGACCCTCCCTCCCCAAGCCTCCCACTCCTTTTTGGAGTCTTCCCTGAGGCCCCCACTCCCTTTTGGGTCTCTCTGTCCCTCCCCAGCCTCCCCATTCGTTCCCAAGTCCCCCCCAGCATGGAGATCAGGTTTGAGTACACTCGGAAGCGCAGTGACTTCGGGCGGCCCTGCAACTTCTCGGACCTCCTGGCCGAGGTGACCGTGGACATCCCGCCGGACCCCAGCCTGGCCCAGGACTTCATCCCCCAGGACCCCGTGGACTTCGCCCTGCAGCACGGGCCCGTCATGGCCATGCACGAGGTACGGGGGCACCGCCCCAGGATGCACCAACCTGGGGGGCTCTGGGGGCTGTGCTGGGCCCTCACGGGGGCACAGAGTCGAGTCTCAGGTTGCTCCGATCTCTCCATGTCCCCCCATCCCAGGAGAACATGGGGCGGACAGGGGTGACATCCCAGCATGTCAAACACAAGGCAGGCAGCTGTCCCCGAGGGGACAAGGCCTGCCTGGCACCCCTCTGGGCTCAGGGGCCTCTGTGTCACCCTGCCCAGGTGAACACGGAGCGGGTGCAGGTGACATCCCAGGGCGTCAACCACGTGGAGGGCGGGTGGCCCAAGCACGTCGACCCTCGGAACTCGGAACTGACCTCCCGCTACAGGGAGGAGGTGGAGAGGGAGGAGGTCTACACCAATGCCATCCTGCACCTCGGCACCGTAAGGCCCTGCCCCTGCTCCCCCCCAAAACCCCCCGACCCTCCCAGAGCCCCCAGAGACACGTCCCGTGCTGTCCCCGCAGCTGATGGAGCACTGCATCAGGCAGAACAATGCCATCGACATCTACGAGGAATATTTTGCGGAGGATGAGGAAGAAGAGGGGGTTGAGGAGCCTCCCTCTGCCAAAACCATCAATGTCCTCAGGTAGCACAGCCAGGGGGGCTCACCAGGCTCCCCAGGGCCACAGTGGGGTCAAACCACCTTCAAAGCTTTAGGACCTAACTTCCAGTGTGTTTATGATGGTTCTGGATCAGTTTGTGGGTGAAACCCCCCCTGGAACCCCCCCTGCCCAATCATTCTGCCCTCCCCTGCCCAGGTGATTTGGGGATGGGAACCAGGGTCAGACTCAGCTCTGAGCATCTCCTGACAGTGCTTTAGGATTTTCCTGCTTATTTTTCAGTGCCTCAAAGGTTAATTTCAGCGTCAGGGGCTGTTGGGTTGTTTTGGGAGGCAGATCCAGTAAGAGAATTGGATTTTTAGAAAGGTATGACTGGAAAGACGATGAAATCATCAACTCTTCTCCCCCCATCTCCTGACCCACCGGAGAATCATTTCCTGCACTCAAGGCTCGAGGGCTGCAGATTGGTTTAACTGTGATTCCCACAACTTCCTTTGGGAGACACTCATCTCAGGGATTTGCAAAGTAACCCCTCTTGGATGACCTGTCATCCCAAAGGGACCCAAACCCCGTCAAGAGGACGGCCACGCATCTCTCCTGGCACCCCGACGCCAGCAAGGAGCTGGCCGTGGCTTACTGCAGCCTGGAGTTCCAGGACAGGAGGAGGGACATCAGCTTTGATTCCTACATCTGGGATATGGGTAAGGGGAGGGGGAAAGCCACAGGTCGATAGTGGAAGCACTTTGTGTCTCAGAGAGAGTGATGAGGCCTCGCAGCACCCGGGGAAGGTCAGCGGGGGGAGGTTTGTGCCGTGCAAGAACGGGGAGAAATGGGAGCTGGGAGGTGGGAAATAACCTCTAAAATCCCACTGCACGGCTCCAGAACCACAGCAGGCAGCAGAGCCATGTGCCTTGTACGAGGTTCTTGTCTTGATGTGGTTCAGTTGGGTAGATAAAGAAGCAGTAGGAACTTGGGGTGAGAATTGCCCTGATCCGTCCAAGCCTCTCTCAGACCTGGTTTATTTTGGGGTGAAAAGGGCAAAGAAGAGGGGTGGAGATACCAGGGGTCTATCCCCAGGCCAGCTCGCTTCCCTGCCCCATCCCAGTGACCTTATCCAGCACTTCCATGGCAAGGAGCGGGGTGGGATGGGGGCCTGGTTTTGGGGTGCTGCCTTCACCCTTTGCTCTTCACTCGTCCCTCCTTGGCAGAACACCCCTACAAGCCAGAGCTCACCCTCACGCTCTCGTCCCCTGTGGTGACCCTGGAATACAACCCCAAAGACTGGCACCACCTGCTGGGAGGCTGCTACAACGGGCAGATAGGTGAGGGGAATGGGGCAGGTGGGGGATTGATTCAGCAGGAACCTGCAGCACTGCTGCACTCACAGGGTGTCATCCGTTAGTGCTGCCACTGGGAATATCCCAGTGGCAGGGAGCAGGGCCTGGGATGCGCCTGTGGACAGGTGTGTACTCACCTGAGCGGGTGCCCAGGGGAGGGAGGACACAGTGCCAGGGAGCCCTTTGCGGCACTGGGGCAGCCATGGCAGGGATGGATGGCTGGATCCAAGGGCTGAGTGGGAAGGGTGCCGTACTCCCCCCTCTCCCACCACTCTGGATCATCTCCTGGGGGTGGGAAGCGTGTGGGAAGCACCTGGTGAGGTTTGCTCCCTGTTCTGACTCGGGAAGGGGGAAACATGTGACAAGGAAAGGAGCTGGGCAAAGGCTTTTCTTTTCCTTGCCAGTGTACTGGGACACCAGGAAAGGGGGGCTGCCCATGGAGGTGACCCCTGTGGAGCTCAGCCACAGGGACCCCGTGTATGGAGCGATCTGGCTGCCCTCCAGAACGGGCACCGAGTGCTTCTCAGCCTCCACAGACGGGCAGGTGAGGGGCTGGGGCAGGGCAAGGGTCAGGACAGGGCAAAGGCAAGGACAGGGCAGGGTGCCAGCTGCTCCTGAAGGGACCCAAAAGAGCTTCCCCTGCCTGTGCTGCCCCTCAGCAGCACAAGATCCAGGCCCTCCAGGCTGGCACGGGGCAGCTGCCGGGCTCCAGCAGCCCTGGGTGAGCAAGAGCAGCCCCCAGAGCCCCTGCCATGGCCTCTCCCCCACAGGTCCTGTGGTGGGACATCCGCAAGCTGTCACAGCCCAGCGAGAGGCTGGTCTTGGACATCACCCGGGAAGATCAGCTGAAGAATGCCCTGGGTGCCATCTCCCTGGACTTTTCCATGTCCATGGTCAGTGTCCCTGTGCCCACTGCTCACACCCTAGCCATGGGCACAGCCCAAGGGGCCAGGTTCATGAAGAAGTGGGATGTGCTGCCAAAACACAGGGTCCTGCTGGCACTTTGGTCCCCAAATCCCCCACTGGTGGCAGGTCCAGAGCTCTGGCTCCAGCAGGACCCCCTCGCTGCTGCCCCCCCTCCATCCTGCTGACAGCTGCTCTCTTCTGCTCCCACCCTCAGCCCACCAAGTTCCTGGTGGGCACAGAGCAGGGCAGCATCATCAACTGCAACCGCGACGCCAAGACCCCCCCCGAGAAAATCGCCAACGTCTTCAATGGCCACATCGGGGCTGTTTATGCCGTGGCCAGGAGCCCCTTCAACCCCAAAGTCTTCCTGTCGGTCGGTGACTGGACCGCTCGCATCTGGTCAGAGGAGAACCTGGACGGGTCATCAATTATGGAGACCAAGTAGGTGTCAGGGTGTGTTTGCTGGGCCAAAAGCCATCCCTGGGTGGCAGGGCGTGTTCAGGGGGTGCCAGCGGGGTCTGGTCGGCTCGGGATGGTGGGACAGGCCGAGGCAGAGCGGTGCCAGCGTGGCTGAGGAGCAGCTCTGCCCGCAGGTGCCACGTTCCCTACCTGCTGGACGGGTGCTGGAGCCCCGTGAAGCCGGCCGTGTTCTTCACCGCCAAGTCGGACGGGACCCTGGACGTCTGGGACTTCCTCTTCCACCAGAGGGACCCTTCCCTCAGCCTCAAGGTGGGTCCCCAGCCCCCCAAGCCCTGACAGGGGAGCGAGTTTGGCAGACACATGGCTTTGCCTCTGCCAGTTCAGCCTGCCCGACTTCCAGGGCCAAGTGCCACCACCCACGTGTCCCCCATCCCCAGGTGAGCAACGATCCCCTCCTCAGCCTGCGCCCACAGGACAACGGGCGCATCATCGGCTGTGGCACCAAGCTGGGCACCGTCACCCTCCTGGAGATCTCCCCGGGGCTCTGCACCCTCCGGAAGAACGAGAAGTCCCTGACCTCCACGGTGTGTGCCAGGCCCCAGCCGAGCCCTCTCACCACGGGCACGGCCCCAGCCCCACACCCAGAGCGCTGCCCACAGCCCTGCTCTGTCCCTGGGCACAGCACGGGGTCCCCTGTGCCCCCCACACCCCTCAGCCCCAAATCCCACCGCAGATGTTCGAGCGGGAGGCGCGGCGGGAGAAGGTCCTGCAGGACAAAAAGCGGGAGCTGCAGGTGCGGGCACAGCTCCTGGCCAAGGCCAAGAAGGAAGAGCAGGAGGATCCCCAGGAGGTGTTCAAGCAGGCCCGTGCAGATTTCTTCGGTGTCATCAAGGCTGAGCGGCAGAGGAGGGGAGATTCAGACTCCCTGCTTGGAGAGGTACCGGGGGCGGGACACGGGGGGGAACCGAGGCAGAGACCCCACCCAGGGCAGGGCACAGGGTCAGCCTCTGTCTTTCAGGGTCAAGAAGAGGAGGCTGCGTAGGAATAGGAAGAGGAGGAGGAGGAGAAGGGGGAGGATGCCAAGGTCAGTGCACTCCAGCTTCACCTTCCTCTCCCCTCTGTGCCAGAGCTGCTGCTCCATGGCTCCTGCAGGGATGAGTCTGCTGGCCCTGAGCTGGGCAGCACTTGTGGGCTCTGTGCCCCTGTGGGCTGGGCCTTGCACAGCCCCCTGACCCCCACAGCTGCTCCCTGGCCCTTGGCATCCTGATTTTCTTTGTGGTGAATAAACCACTGCTTTCCATGTCACGTTTCCTCTTTTGTCACAGCTGGGTCGAGCAGAGGTTGGGAAAGTCATGTCCTCCTGTTCCTTCTGTCCCCTCCTCAAGCCAGGACTTGGCTCAGAGCTGGTGGCTGAGCTTGGCCAAGCACCCACAGCAGCTCAAGGTGTCCCTTGGAGTGTCCCCAGCCCATGGAACAGGGCACAGCAGGGTGGCCAGTGATAACAGGGGGGTCCTGGTCCCCTCCAGGCTCCCTCCCAGCTGTGCTGCTGAGCACAGCCCGGTGCCCCTGCCAGCTCTGTGCCTGCGGGAGCAGCCCCGGCTGGGTTATCTACGCTGGGTAAACACTGCGGGGCCGGCCTCACTCCCGCTAATTAATCATTAACGAGCTGCCAGAAGCGCTGTCACGGCGATGGGGACATGGCCCAGATGGCAACCTGGGGGCTGGGGGGGAGGCTCCCAACAGTCCCCTCCACCAGGCTCTGCTCAGGGGCTGAACCCACCCGTGGGTGTGCAATGCCAGTGCCAGCTCTCCCCAGGCCAAACCCTCCCCAAAGAGGGACCCTCGTCCCCACAGGGGAATGCATCCGTGCCAGATGGAGCCACGTGGCTGCTCCAGCGCCCTGTGGATGCTCAGCACGGGGGGACACAGCCATCCCCCTGCCCTGCCAGGTGCTGATGGGGACACTCAGGGATCAGGTGTCTCCACGGGTGTTTTCCTTCCCAGGGGTTCCATCAACACGAGCTGAGCTGAGCTGGGGAGCGGTGTCACCCCAAAGATGCCTCGCACGTCTCCACACTTGTTTTCTGATTTATTAGGAAAGGAGTGGGGTTGCTCGGACAGGGATGGGGGAGCTGCCACTGTTAGCAGGGGTGGTGCCCCCCATCCCTCCTCCACTAGGGGAGGCAGATGGACCCCTCATCCCCAACCCTGGCAGCTCCCAGTTTGCCCCCGAGCTGGATCCAGCTGCCCACACAGAGGGATCCCAGTGCTGCAGGGGTGGCACCACAGGAAGGACGGGCTGTCCCTGTCCCCAGTGGGGTCTTCATTGTGCCCGTGCCCGTGGGCTGCATATTGTGCCTCCTACACCCCCTGCCCAGTGCTGGAGGGCCCCCAGCATCCCCCATGCCCAGGGATAGCGATGGGGATGGGACATGGCAGGGGGACACTCGGGGAGGGGTGGGCAGCGCAGAGCACAGCCCCATGGGGCCCAGCTGTCCCTCGTTACTTCTTCACCTTGATGAGGGCGTGGTACACGGGTTTGACGATGATGTGGAGGTGCAGGGAGTTGTCGATGAGGTACTCGGAGGTGCGTTTCTGCAGGTCAGCGTGCGCCAGGAAGTCGGGCGCCTCGTCCGAGCTCTGGTGGAAGCTGTAGGCATGTTTCACCAGCACCCGGCCCTGCTGCCGCACGCCCACCAGCACCGTCTTCTGGAAGGTGACGCCGGCGAAGTCGGGGCTGCTCATGGCCGGGGTGATGACGAGCCGCGGGCGCCCGTCCTCGATGCGCACGGGCTGGATGGCGCCCGACACCGAGTCCGAGTAGACGGGGCGCAGGCTGACGGGCAGCCAGCGCGGCGAGAACAGCACGTTCCACGTCACCCTCTTGCCGGCGTCGTGGCTGCTGGGGCCCAGCTGCGTCTGGAAGCTGGTGCTGCGGTCATCCCGCGCCGGGTTGGTGATGACCCACTGGGAGCCCCAGCTGGGTGCGAGGTAGTTGCGGGGCAGGAACATGCTGCAGTTGACGTCGAAGTACTTGGCGAAGTGGAGCGGGGAGGCGGCGTGGAACTGGAACGCCTGGAAGAGCAGGTCCTGCACCGCGCCGCGGTGCCGCGCCAGCACCGCCGACTGCGCCTGCAGCCGGAACAGCTGGCTGGGCGCGATCATGGGGTAGCGGATGGCACGCAGCACCCGCTCCGCCACGGGCGCCTCGGGCTGCCGGCGGCTCAGCCAGCCCTCCACGGCCGTGTAGAGCTCCAGCTCGCTGTGCAGCACCAGGTCGGAGCGCTCCAGCAGCAGCAGCAGCAGCTCCACACTCACCGAGCCCCACTCGGCACTGCCCAGCACCGCCGACAGGTTCCAGGCCAGGAACTGGAGGCAGCTCTCCTGCAGCGCCGCGTCCCCGACGCGCACGGCGTAGTGGTACCAGCCCACTACGTGGCCCTGGCTCGACTCGCTGGCCAGGTGGCTCCTCATGTACTCGGCCACGCCGCGCTGCAGCCCCCAGACCCGGTACTTGCTGGCCAGCTGGTGCAGGGGGATGGCCTGGTGCAGCAGGATGGACACCCCTCCGCAGTACAGGTACCTGGGGGCAGTGTGGGCGGTGACCTGGGGATCCCCGCTCCAGCAGCGCCGTTCCCAGAGGAGCAGCCTCTGTCCTGGGCTGTGCCCCTCTGGGTACCCCCACCCCTTGGGTCCCCGTGGTCCCCAGGGCAGTGTTTCCCCTCCTGGGCTGCATCCTGTGGGATGCCCAGGGAAGCATTCCCCCTTCTTGGATGCATCCCTCTGGACATCCCCATCCCACACTGGCCCATGGTTCCCAGAGGAGCATCCATCTTCTTTGGCTGCATCCCTCCAGGTACACCCATCCCACAGGACCTCCATGGTCCCCAAGGGAAGATCCTCCCTCCTGGGCTTCATCCCTTTTAACACACCTGTCCCATTGGATCCCTGCGTCCCAAAAGGGAACATCCCCTTTCCTTGGCAGCATCCCTCTGGGCACCCCCATCCCACAGGGTCTCCAGGGGAGCCACATCCTCCCTGAGATCCCCATCCCACGGGGTCCGCACGCACCTGATGAACTTGTCGAAGAGCGCGGCGGTCTCGGGCGGCTCGTGCAGGGTGACGACGCTCTGGTTGCGCAGGAGGCTCTCGAACACCTCGCTCTGAAGGCTGAGCAGCAGCTGGTGCGTGTGGAACACCTTGGCCTCATCGGACGCGGCCGAGCGCACCCGCAGCACCGAGTCGCTGCCGTTCCCGTTCTGCAGCAGCTCCTGCAGCCGCTGCAGCAGCGTCAGCGAGTGGTTGATGGTGGCAGCCGTGGTGTCCCCGCTAAGGTCGCCTTTTTGGGCTGTTGGGGAGATGGGATTGTCCCAGTGCTGCGCCCCAGGCGGCCCTGGGGACCCAGCTGTGGGGCAGCGTGGGGTTACCTCCTCCCCTGCTCCCCCAGTGCCAAAGGGCTGGTTGGTGCCAAGGGGGTGTGGGAGGACAAAGGGACATGGGGACGTTTGTGTCCTTGAGAGCCAAAAAACTGCCTTCCTGCAGCAGAAGGGCTGAGACCACCATGTCCCAGGCTGGGATGTGCTGGGAAATGGCCGGGTGCCGGTGGTGCTGGCTCACAGCCCAGTCTGCCCTGTCCCTGCTGTGGGCACAGCGAGCCCCGGGCATTGTCACAACCCCCCACATCCCTGATGGATACTCAGGGGCATGGAGAGCCCAGGGGTGTGAGGAGCCAGGCACGCTCTGCCCCACTCCCAGGGGTGGGGGTCCTGTGATCCAAGCTGCCCTGGGGTCACTGCAGGTCTGTGCTGGGATCCCAGCAGGGACTGGAGAGGGACCTGGGAGTGTGGGATGGGGCTCTCCTGTGGGCACAGAGAACCTGCCTCCCTCTCCTCTTCTTCCTCCTGGCACAACTCCCACCCACTCCTCAGAGCATCCTTCCCCCAGGAGGAATTCAGCCCCATCTGTCTCAAATCCATCTTGCCTCTCAAATCCCATCTTGCCAGAGGATTACCCTTCCCAGTGCCGGCTTAAGTCCGGCTGAGCAGGGCTGGGGAAGGGGAGCAGGACCCTGCACCCCACAGTGCTGGGCATCGCTGCCCGCGGCTTTGAGCCCTTCCCTGAGCACAGCCCGGCTCCGAGGGGCACGGCCACGAGGCACAGCGCGTCCAGGAGCCACTTCCATCCCTGCCAGGCACCCCGATGGCTGCCGGAGAGCCCGTGGGCACCATTCCTGGCTGAGCCGCACCCCGGCACCCACCGAGGGCAACAGAAATTCCTGCTCCCTCGCCCTCCCCGCACCACGGTCGCCCTTACCGGCTTGCACGGTGAGGAGGAGGAGGAGGAGGAAGGCGGTGGCGCAGCCCCAGCGCCGGGTGGCCCCGGGCCGGGCGCCCGTCAGCCTGGCCATGGCGTCGCAGGCGCATCTGCCGGCTCTGGCCGGGCACACGCTGCCCGCCCGGTCCTTATGTAGGACACGCGCCCTCCCGGCCCTCCCAGCCCGCGCCGACACATCGATTGGTGGAAACTGGGACCGGCCGTTGCCAAGGGAACCTCTTCCAGCCTCCCTCCATCCCACCCTGACCCCCAGCCCCGCACCCCGGGGTGCTGTGACGGGGCGCCCCGACGGGCTGTGGCTCGGCACGGAGATGTCACCGTGTGCCACCTGCTCCTACCGCCGGCCACGCCGGAGCCCCGCGCGCGGCCCGCGGCCCTTTGTGCCGGCAGCGGGGTCTTTGCATTCAGGGCACAGCTCGGTGGCCTCCCGCTCCCCCGGCTCATGGGTATTCATGCCGGCAGCAGCCCATCACCATGGCATCCGGGCTGCCGGCAGGAACCGCCTGCCCTTTTCCCAGTCTTTGCAGCCAAGAGGCCGCCCGTGCACCCTGGGCGGCCTCTGATGGCCTCTCGCCCACCCCGACGCCTCTGGAGGGGCTTCCCCGCGGGGCTGGGGTGGCGTTTGCCCCTCAAAGCCCCAGCGCCACGTGCTGGGGCTGGTGTAGCACCAGCACAGGCTGGGGGTGGTGCTGGGTGAGTACCCCACTCTGGCTGTGGCCCTGGTGGCACCAGGCAGTGTGGAGCCAGGACTGGGACCCCCAAGTGGGACACAGACAGAGGGACAGACCCCACAGACGAGGGCAGCCCAGCTCACATGGGCACAGCAGCCCCTTGCCCACAGCCAGGGCTCCCCAGCACCGTGCTCAGCCCCAGGTCACCTCGAGGGGCAGCTCCTGCAGGAGCCCTGTCCCACTGCACAGCCAAGCTGGGACGGGGATGTGGGAATGTGGGAGATGGTGAGCGTGGGCAGATGTTGCCACAGCTGCCAAGGGGGCAGGAGCA
The DNA here is from genome assembly GCF_003031625.1 of Empidonax traillii. NCBI lineage: Eukaryota > Metazoa > Chordata > Aves > Passeriformes > Tyrannidae > Empidonax > Empidonax traillii. Next base: position 19,099 of record NW_020956208.1, read on the forward strand.
GCATCTGGCCTTGACACACAGGGTGAGGGGCTGGGGGCAAATCACCCTGCCGTTCTCCCAGGGCTCCCTGTCCCCTCGCAGGGACAGGCAGGTCAGTGATGCTGTACAGGCCATGGAGCTGGGGTTCCAGCCCTGTGCCCCTGCAGGGCTGGGGACCCTCAAAAACACGGTGTCAGCAGAGTGCCCAGCCCAGAGGGTGTCCCTTCACCACGGTGGGGCGAGGGGTGGGGGCCCCGCTGTGGCACAGCCGGTTCACGGCTCACCGCATCCTCTGACGCCTCATTTCACCCCTGCCTGACAAACAACAGCTTGTGGCAGCGTGTGCCCAGCCAGCCGCCGGCACCGTGCCAGCCCGGGTGGCACCCAGGGACCCCCTGTCCCCCACAGGGGCATGGAGGGGCACAGGGGACTGTGGGGCTGCTGTTGGGGGACACCAGGGGATGGGGTGACATCCCCCAGCCCCCAGTGAGGTGGGGCAGCAGCTCTGCCAGCCCGGAGATTGCGGCTGAGGCGGCGCAGGGCTGGCTCACCATAGCGACCTGTGCCAGGCGGCACTGCCAGGGCACCACCCCACAGGCTGGGGGGCACCAAGGGGGTGGGAGTCTCCTCAGGCACTGAGGAACAGCCAGGGCAGAGCCCAGCAGGGACACACGGGCAGCACACATGGATTCACAGTCGTGTGCCACTCACATGTCACACCCTGTGCACACACACTGTCCCCAGGGGTGGCCGCTGCCCCTGAACCTGCTTTCCCCCAGACCACCACCCCTATTGCTCCGGGGTGGGGATGAGCTGTGTCACAATCACTCAGAGCTTCCCAGGTGACCCCTTCCCTGGCCCCTGCGGGAGCTGCTGGGCCCAGTGACGTCCCTGTGCCCCGCCAGCCCAGCCCGCGGCTCTGCCCGTGGCTCTGCCCACGCCGCTCTCCCTCCGCCCCGTGTCCCACACCCCGGGAGGCTGTGACATGCTGCGTGTGCTGGAGGGGACACGGGCACCGACAGGGACACGGGCACCAAGAGGGACACGGGCTCCAGAGGGGAAACAGCCTCTAGTAGGGCCACAGAAAACAACTGGGAAACAGCCACCCACAGGGACAGGGACACCAGTGGGAACGTGGACACCGACAGGGACACTGACAAGGACACGAACACCGACGGGGACGTGGACACTGACAGAGACACGGCCACTGAGTGGGACACAGGCACCAGTGACTCTCCAGGCCCAGGAAAGGTGGCACCACACGCCCAGCGGGTGGCACCGGGGCCACCGAGGTGAGAGCCCCTGTCCGCAGGGTTTGGGGCGTGGGACCCCAGGCAGGGGGGGCAAAGGAGGGCCCAGAGCAGACCCGCCCCTCCAGCAGCGCAAAGGGGATACGGGCTGGGAAAGGGTTAAAGGCGCTCCCACAGCGGCTGCAGCCGATCGATGCCCCAGTTCCCCGGGGGACGTGGAGGGATGGGAGTCGCTCCTGCTGATAAGCCGGAGCTAATTTGAAGTTAATTGGCACCCCCGTGCTCCTCCATCCCTGCTTCATACCCCCCCCCCAACTTCCATCCCGGCCCCGGGGGTCGCAGGGCCGGAGGGGTGGAGCCCCCAGGATCCCACAGACACCTCGGGCACTGCTGGGGGAGCGGATCCATCAGCGGGGGTCCTGGAGAGAGACGTGACCGCTCCCCACGACCCCAGAGCCCTCGGGGGTCTGCGGTGATTGGGACTTGAGCAATCTGGGGCCTGCGTGGCACTGGGAGCGGAGCCGTGCCCAGCAATCCCCCCCAGCTCAGGCCCCCTCCTGCACCCTCCGAACCCTGGCCCCCCCCAGCACCTCCCCATCCCAGGACCCCCCGCACCCCACACACCCCTGAGCTCAGCACTTCCCCCACATGCCCCATCCCGCTGTCCCCCGGGAGATGAGAATTTGGGGGGGATTCTGACCAATCAGAAGGCAGAGCTCAGCCCCGGTCCCACCATCCCAGGAGAGCCCCTCTCTGATTGGGTGAAGCTTCATTCCCTTTATCCAATAGGAGCGCAGGGCTCGGGAGGGGGCGGAGCCGCCCGGGTTATGAATGGGCGAGGGCAGCGCGGGCACGATCCGGGCATGGGGCGTGGGCAGGGGGATGCGGGCAGGGATCGGGCAGGGATCGGGCAGGGACCGGACAGAGATAGGGATACGGATACACATACGGATAGGGATGCGGATACAGATAAGGATGCGGGCAGGGCCATGGGCAGGGCCACTGCCAGACGCCTCGTGGAGCTGACTCCGCTTCCTCAGCCTGAGGAGCTGGCAAAGGACCACGCTGGCAGCCTGGAGATGGCCACTCCCCTTTTGGCAGGGCTGGGACCCCCCCTCCTCTTTGGCACTTCTGGGTCCTCCCTGTCACCGCTGGGACCCGGCGGGTGCGCTCAGCCCGGGCTGGGGGCCAGAGCCTCCCTCCCATGGCAGATGCCCAAGAACATGGTGTTTTAACCCGGAGTTCTACAAGAAGGGGGCTGGGGGATAAAGAAGGAGCAGCTCTGGTGGTGGGAGCTCAACCAGGACATGGCACAGGGGGCTTGGGGTTCGTTGGCTCCCATGGGAGCAGCAGCCCCAAGTCTGCCTGGGATGGCACATTTTGGAGCTGCCCGCTGTCCATTGATGCTGCAGGACAAGGGCCCAGCCCACTGGGGACACTGGGGTGATGGTCCCTGTCCCCCAGCCCCCAGTGCCATGTCATGGCTGACCTCCAGCCCGGGTACCATCAGGATCCTCATCCCCCTGACGCTCCCGTCTCCCCTCACAGCCGGTCCCTGGCAGAAGATGACGGTCCCAGTGCCCAACAGCACAGCAGTGTCGTGGGCTGGTGTGGCAGAGCCGGAGCGATCACCCTGCCTGGTTGGCATTGTCCCCATCGTGTACTACAGTGTCCTGCTGGGGCTGGGGCTGCCAGGTGAGGGGGCTGGGGGGTGGGGGGGTGGGGGCAGGGACAGCACCCACCTGGGTCTGAGCCCCTCTGAGGGGTTCTGAGCTCTGTGCCCTCAGCTGCTGGCAGAGCCTCAGCTTCTGTCCCAGCCTTCCATCAGCCCAGGGAGTTTGGGGATGGGGAGGAGAGTCCTCGAGTGGGGGAACCAAACCTGCCCCCCCTGCCCTGGCCTCAGATCCGGCCCCAGTGCCCGGCTGTGCTGCCCAGCCCCAGGGCAGGTGCCACCACCACAGGCACAGATGGTATTTGTGTTGCTTGGGCTGACACACAGAAGAGATTAATCAGCTCAGCAAATCCCCACGGCACTGGGATATTTATAGCTCCCCCCAGCTGGAGCCTGGGCACCCCTGGGGTCCCAAGTGCTGCAGGGAGGGGTCTCACCACCACCCATCACTCCCCTCCCCCCAGTGAACATCCTGACCGCCGTGGCCCTGTCCCGTCTGGCCACCAGGACCAAGAAGTCATCTTACTGGTACCTGCTGGCCCTGACCACCTCCGACATCCTCACCCAGGTCTTCATCATCTTCGTGGGCTTCATCCTGCAGACGGCCATCCTGGCCCGGGCGGTGCCCAGCGCCTTCATCCACACCGTCAACGTGCTGGAGTTCACGGCCAACCACGCCTCCACCTGGGTCACCGTGCTGCTCACCGTGGACCGCTACGTGGCCCTGTGCCACCCTCTGCGCTACCGCGCCGTGTCGTACCCGCAGCGCACGCGCAGGATCATCGCGGCCGTGTTCGCCGCCGCCCTGGCCACCGGCATCCCCTTCTACTGGTGGCTGGATGTGTGGCGCGACGCCGACCCGCCCACGGCGCTGGACACGGCGCTCAAGTGGCTGCACTGCGTCACCATCTACTTCCTGCCCTGCAGCATCTTCCTGGCCACCAACTCCGTCATCATCCTCAAGCTGAAGCGGCGGCGCCGCACGGGGGGCGGCAAGACCACGGCGCTGCTCCTGGCCGTCACCACCGTCTTCGTGGTGCTCTGGGCCCCCCGCACCGTCGTCATGATGTGCCACCTGTACGTGGCCTCGGTGAGGAGGGACTGGCGCGTGCACCTGGCCCTGGACGTCGCCAACATGGTGGCCATGCTCAACACCTCCCTCAACTTCTTCCTCTACTGCTTCGTCAGCCAGACCTTCCGCCGCACGGTGGGCGAGGTGCTGCGGGGGCACCCTCGCCACGGCCCCCCCCGCCGGGGCAGTGGCCACTTCCCACCCCCGGCCCTCAAACCGCTGGAGCTGTTGGCCAGCACCGCGCTCTGAGCCGGGGCAGTGCCCGGCTGGGGGTCCCGGCGCCCACCCAGCCCCACGCACAGCACCAGGACCTGGGGAGGCCTCCACAGTGCCAGGGGTAGTGCTGGTGGTGGCAGGAGGAGGTGGTTGTGCCCGGCTCCTCAGTTGGGGTCATTGGGGTGCCCTGCCTGGTGGCAGCACCCCAGGGACCCCTGCCCGCTCCCTGAGCCCCACCAGGATGGGCAGCTCAGCCCTATCCACGTTCGGCCCCTTGGGACACACAGCATTGGGACCCCCAAGAACTCGTCCAGGACATGCCCCAGCTCGGGTCCTGGGCAGCCCAGGGGCACAGCTGTCCGTGGTGAGGGGTGGTGGGCACAGCCGAGCTCCTGTGAGACCTGCAAGGACATGGTGCCCGCTGGGAGCCCATGGGATGGTCCTTCTGCCATAAACTGCCCTGCTGAGACCAAAACTCTGCCTGGGTCTGGCTCCCTGCAGGCAGATGGAACGGGGAGACCCTGCACCAGCACCCCTGGCACGGGGACCCTCTGCCCTGCCCACCCTGGTGCCCCCACCCTTCTGCCCGGGGGGTGCTGGAGGGAGCACCCTCGAGGTCCAGTGACCCCAGCTGTGGGGCCTGGACACATGGTAAGACCCCAACTCCTGGTCCCTACCTGAGAACCCCGGGAGGTGTCCCTGCCAGGCTGCAGCACCCCCAGGGTGCCCCCCAGCACAGGAGTGCAGCATCTCCCACCGGCTGCAGGGGATGGGGTTCACGATGGCCCCCTACACCGGTGGCGCCCTGGCAGTCCACCAGTGCCAAGGTGGTGTGACTCTGGGCCCAGCTGCCACCAGAGGGCAGGGATGGGACACTGAGGAGCTGGGACTGCCTGGGGGACAGGAGCTGGGCACCCCCAGCCCCCCAAACCAAAACCTGTCCCCACCCTAATTCCCCATAAGGTCCTTAGTGTAATCCCCCCAAACAGTCCAGGCGTTCCGCTCAGATTCCTGAGACCAGGCAGGACAGATCCTGGGGGGTGCTCGGGGGAGGGAGAGGGCTCAGCTGGCCCTGGCAGGGCACAGAGGCACCCCCCAAACCCCACTGAGCCCCCTGCCCACCCCGCCGAGCCCCGGCTGTGCCCACACAGGGGTGGGATGGAGCGCAGCGTTTCCCCCAGGGATGTGGGGCTGACCCACACACACCCACCCTGCCCCCGCACCCGGATCATTCCTGGCATGGACAGACCCCTGCAGGGATGTCACGGCATCCCAGGCTGGATCCACACCGGGGCACAGGGTTAAAGCCCGAGCCGGTGGCGCGGGGGGTACCTGGGAGGTTCTCGCTCCATTAATTCTGGCACGTGAGGAGAGCAGGACCGGGAAGGGATTAGTTATTAACCCGGCGGGCAGGGGCTGAGGGGCCGCGGGCCGGGGGGCTTGGCTGGGACGGGAACCCGCGGCGGGAGCTCCAGGATTGCCACCGGTGCCCCCGATTTCCACCAGCCCCCCTGTGCCAACCGGTGCGTATTTATTTACTTGGCAAAGGAGGTGGAAATGTGCTGACGGCGTCAGGGGCTCCGGTGGAAGCGGCTCCGAGCCCTGGCCGGGGCTGCGGGAGGCGCTGGGAGGGTGACAGGGACCCCCGGACCCCCCGCTCCAGGCTCCTTCCTGAGGGGAGCCACCGTGGAGACGGGGCTCAGCCAGCCGTGCCACCGTGCCAGCCGTGCCAGCCGCCCGTCCCTGCGGCTCCTGAGGAAAGGTAAGCCTGGAAAAAATGCGCCCGGCGTGTCGATGTTTTTGGATAGAGCCTGGCCAGGGTCCAGGTCCCGGTGCTGAGCGGCATCCCAGCCCCTCGCTGTGGCCTCTGTACTGGAAGGACCAGTTCTGCCCAGTCCCACCACTGGGATTGTGGTGCCCAGCCCACCCAGAGCACCAGAAAACTGGGATCAGGCTCTGCCCGTGCTGGAAGGTCGGTGCCAGGGACCCACAGCCCTGGGAGGGGACACAGGGCAGCAAATCCCAGCACTCGGTGACATCACCCCCCACTGACCCCACAGCCTGGTGGGACGTTTCTGTAGGACCTACAAAAACCCCAGGAGCAAACAATGGGGACTGGAAACCTGGGAAGGGTCCCTCTGGGAAAGGGGAGAGGAAATCATGGAGCTTTTGGGGGGAAAGTTGAGGGTTCCCATGGGAAGGGGGAAAGGAATCATCCACCATGGGAGAACGTGAGGGTTCCCATGGGAAGGGGATGAGGAAATCACCCTTCATGCTGGGGGGGACGCAAAGGCGAATGCAGGGCAGCCCCAGGGCAGCCCCGGCGGGACAGACGCCTGCCGGTGGCCCCACAGGGGGTCACGGGGGTCTCGTGCTGAATCAGCAGCCGGGAAACCCTCTGGCGGAAGGAAGGAGCCAGCGGAGAGGCCGGGCTGCCGGTGTGGGGGCGGCAGGACAGCCGGGCTCTGCTCCCAGCACCGCTGATCCACGGCTCAGCCTCGCCTGCAGACTGGGCCCTATCCACTCCTGGAGTCTGCGTTCCAAATCCCTGCTGGAACTGAGGCACGGGGGGGCCACTGCAGAGCCCCTCGCCTGCACTGCTCTGCCCTGAGGGCAGGAAGGGGTGATCCAACCCCAAACGCCATCCCAGTGCCAGAGGCTCCTTAGGAAGAAGGGCAAGAGCGTGTCAGCGGGCGTGGCACTGGACACACCATCCCATCCCCCCTGGCTCCGGTGGGTGCCAGTCCTCGTGCTGTGGGTGCTGCCAGCTCCAGTGGGTGCCAGTTTCTGTGCCACAGATGCTGCCCGCTCTGGCGGGTGCCAGTCCTTGTGCTGGCTCCTGCTCATCCGCCCTTTCTCCCCGGATTGTTTCCACCCCGGCCTGGACTGGGGCAGGACCCGCCGGAGGCACATTGAACTTTCCTCTGCATCCTTTACTCTCGTGCTTCACCCTCCTGAAAGAGCAGCAACCTCTCCCAGGGGTTCCCAAATCTCCTGGGTCTTTTCCCCATCCCCAGGGTCTGTGGGGTGCCCTGTCCCAGCTCCAGGGATGGATGGGAGGACTGTGGGGTGCCCCATCCCAGCTTCAGGGCCACAACCACCCCCGTCAGGACAGGGACCAGCGAGCCCTGTCGGTGCCCCCAGGCTGGGGCTGCCCTGGCCCCAAGCCCTCTGCAGGAAGGGCTTTTCCAGGGTTTTTCTGGGGTTTTTGGGTCCCGCTGTCCTGCCAAGGGCTCCGGCTTTATCCGTCAGCTGACATTCCTCCGGGAGGCCCCTCCAGGCCTGTGTATCCTCACACAGCAGGGCTGCCTGCAGAGCCCCGCTCCCGGCTCCCACCCCCGAGCCCACCGGAGGCCAGTACGGGGCCCCGTGTGGGCGACACAGCCTCTCCCACTGTCCCTTGTCCCTTGAGAATCTCTCCTAGTGGGCAGCGCTCAGCTGAGACGGGCTGAGACTCCCCCCAGACTCATCACACTGCTGACAGAGACACCTCCCCCCTCCACACACACAGACTCATCACAACGATGACCAGGTGGGCTCCCCCCTGCTCCAACCCTCCCAGCCCGGGCTGCGCTCCCGCCCCCAGCCCCCTCCGTGCCCCAGGGCGGGATCCCGGTGCCCCCGCCCGGTGCGGCGGGGCAGGTCCCGGCCGGCCCCGACCGCGCTCCCGGGGTTGAGCCGCACCTCGGGGAGGGGCCGGGCCGGGCAGGCGCACGGTGCGGCGGCACCGGGGCTGGCTCGGCTCGGCTCGGCTCGGCACGGGGGGAGCGGAGCGCAGCGGAGCGGTGGCCAGCGGGGGCTGCGGCCGGTGAGAGGGGCTGGGGCGGGGGCGAGCCCTGCGGGGCTGGGGGGCACCGGGAACCGCGACGGGAAGGGACCGGGACCCGTCCGCCCCCTGAGCTCCTCCGGCCGGAGGGTCGGGGGCGGCTCAGGCGGAGTTTCGGCGCCAGGACCGGGCGGGAGCTCCGGGAAACACCGGGACGGTGCGGGATGGGCGGGCGGGGGGAGCGTGCTGGGGGAACCGGGGAGAGGGCGCGGGGGGAGCGGGACGGGAGTGCGGGGAGAGCGAGTTGGAGCTGCGGGAGGAGCTGGGCTGGGAACGCGGGGAAGCCCGGCCGGGCATGCGGGGGGACTGCGCCGGGGGTGCGGGGCTGCGGGCGGAGCCGGTCCGACCCGCGGGCACGGAGACTCTGTCCGACTGTGATACGGGGGTCCCTGTCCCCATCCCGGAGCGGAGGGGTTGCCCAGTTCGGAGTGTCCCTCGGAGAGCAGGGGGTCCTGGCCCCAGAGTCACCTTGCCGGGGGTCTCCTCCTCTTTTCTTCCCCCCAGCAGTGGGGCTGCAGCTTCTCTGCTGCCTCCTCTTCCCTGTGCCCACTCCTGGGTGGCAGCAGTGGGGACAGTCACCGGGACCCCGTGCCATGCCAGGCTGTGCCGTGCCATGCCAGGCTGCGGCTGCCTACGTGCCAGCGGGCCAGACACGCTACCTGCACTGGGCCAGTGCCTGGAGCCAGAGGAGGGAAATGGGACAGGAGAAGTGGAAAGAGGAACATGGTGGCAGCTAGGGACAAGGCAAGGGGTCAGCCCTGTCCTGCAGTATCACCTCTGCCATCCAGCCTGGGCCCACATTCGGTGTTCCCAGGAAGCCAGCGGGCACAGTGCTGCCCACTCCTGGCACCGGTGGCAGGGATGGGCACAGCCCCAGAGAATTCCCATGTCAGGAGGGAACTTGTGGGGCACAGAGATCTCCCCTCAGCTGTCACCAACCTCCAGGCAAGGAGTCGATGGGGAACATGTGGCTGCCTGGTCCCATCTGGAGCTCCCTGGCCTCGCTGGGGTGGGCTCAGCTGTGCCAGCACACTCAGGGCTCCCTGGGACCTCACTGCTCGCCGTGGGATGGCCAGGGCGGGGCTGTGGGCAGGGATGCTCCAAGCCAGGAGCTGATCCGTGTCTCTGGTCACCGTGCCCTGACCCCGCTGTGTCCCACAGGGTCCCTGGGTGCCACAGTGCAGGATGGAGCCCACGGCCGTGCTGCTGGCCCTGCTCCCCACGGCAGCCACGCAGCCCACCCCGCAGCCCACCCCACAGCCCACCCCGCCCCCAGGCTGTGGCCACGGCCTCTCCTCCCTCTACTACAACCTCTGCGACCTCTCGGCGGGCTGGGGCATCGCGGTGGAGGCTGTGGCCAGTCTCGGCGTGGTGACCACCTTCGTGCTCACCATCGTGCTGGTGGCCAGCCTGCCCTTCGTGCAGGACCCGCAGAAGAAGAGCCTGGTGGCCACGCAGGTGTTCTTCCTCCTGGGCACCTTCGGGTTGTTCTGCCTGACCTTTGACTTCGTCGTGGGGCCGGATTTCTCCACCTGCACCTCCCGCCGCTTCCTCTTCGGTGTCCTCTTCGGGATCTGCTTCTCCTGCCTGCTGGCGCACGCCATGGCCCTCAACTTCCTGGCGCGGCGGAACCGTGCGCCGCGGGGCTGGGTGACACTGGCAGTGGCCCTGTCCCTCGCCTCGGTGGAGGTCATCATCAACGCCGAGTGGCTGCTCATCACGGTGGCGCGGCGGGAGGGCCCCCCGGACCCCTGTCAGCTGGCGGACGCCGACTTCGTCATGGCGCTCATCTACGTCATGTTCCTGCTGGCGGCCGCCTTCGGCGCGGCCTGGCCGGCCCTCTGCGGCCGCTACGGCCGCTGGCACAAGCACGGCGCCTTCATCCTGGCCACCACCGGCCTCTCCGTGGCCATCTGGTTGGTGTGGACCGTCATGTACCTCTACGGGAACCGGCGCGCCGGCCACAAGCCGGGCTGGGATGACCCCACGTTGGCCATCGCGCTGGTCAGCAACGCCTGCGCCTTCCTCCTGCTCTACGTCATCCCCGAGGTGACGCACGTGACGCGGCGCAGCCCCGAGCAGGCCTTCGAGGACGACGGCTACCCAACGCGCGGGGTGGGCTACGAGACCATCCTGAAGGAGCAGAAGTCCCAGAGCATGTTCGTGGAGAACAAAGCCTTCTCCATGGACGAGCCCTCCTTCGGTGGGTGCTGGGGCTCGCGGGGACCCTCCTACCCCACGGTGGGCTGTTGGTGGGCACCAGGGATCCCCATCAGGGACCCTCTCACAACGTGGCAGGGCTGCTGGCGGACGCTGGGGCTCACCAGGGACCCTCTTGCCCCATGGTGGAGCTGCCAACAGGCACTGGGGACCCTCACGTGTGGGGACCCTCGGGGATGTCCCCACTAAGGGTGGCAGCAGTGGGTGGGTGATGAGCTGTCTGGCGGTGACCTGCCAAGGACTGACGCCTGTTGTGGTTCCCGAGAACTGGCCGGGCTGGGCCTACCAGTTTGGGCTGAGCCCAGCAGGCGCTGGGTGCTCCCTCCCCGGCGTGGGGTGCCCGCGGCTCCCGGGCCTCTGCCCCGGGCACACACTGCACTCGCGAGACCCTACAATAACACGGGGTGGTGACAGCCTCCCCAGTGGGCATCGCAGGCGGGCACCAGGTGTCTGCACCCCACGGGGCAGGGAGGGTCCCCCCGAGCAGCACCTGCACCCGAGAGACCCTACAATAACAAACCGCAGCCAGGCAGGGGCTGCGCCGGGAGCGCGGCAATGCCAACCCTGGGGACAGGAGTGTCCCCTGGGAAAGGCACAGAGCTGCTGAGTCAGCTCATTAAACTGGCTAACGAGGCACCGGGATTCCCGGTGGGCGGAGGTGGCTCCGTGGTGACCGTCCCTGTGTCTCCGCAGCCAAGAAACCGGTGTCCCCGTACAGCGGCTACAACGGGCAGCTGCTGACCAGCGTGTACCAGCCCACCGAGATGGCTCTGATGCACAAGGGCATGGTGAGTGTGACACCAGCTGGCACTGGGGGCAGCCACATCGGGCTTCCAGCTGGGACAGGGCGTGAGGGGGTGGGGGCCACCACGATCCCCGTGTCCCAGTGGCTGCTGTAACGGGCGGGGGACCCTCTGAGCCTTCCTCCCCCAGGACCCTGCGGGGCTGGGGGTGTTCCCAGTGCGGTGACACCCCCTGTGTCCGTCCCCCAGAGTGAAGGTCCCTATGACGTGATCCTGCCCCGCGCCTCCACCAGCCCGGCACCCGGCAGTGCCAGCTCCACGCTCCGAGCTGAGGACGCCTTCGCGGCACAGGCCCGGCACATCGGCACCCCACGGGACACCCGGAGCTTCCAGGTGGGTGAACAGCAGCGGGCACCCAGCCACGGCAGGGGCAAAGTCTGCCTGCTGTGGTGATGGCTCTGCCCAGCACCCAGAACCCCCCCAAGTGGGTCAGGGTGCACGTGCCACCAGTGCAGGAGCCACGATCCTGGTGCCATGGCTGTGCCACCCCGCTCTGCCCGCAGGTGCAGTCCCCGTACAGCAGGAACCGGTGGTGAAGCCCCCGTGGCACAGGTCCCGCAGCACTGGCACAGCCGCGGCCCCTCCATCCTGCTCCCGAGGTCTCGCCAAGCCTCATCCTGCCCTCACACGTGAATCCCACCCCGGCCAGCAGCCAGAGCCAGTTCCTGCCAACGGGATGCCCGGATACGGCCCCAGAGCCAGCGCTCCCACCTGCCCGTCCCACCTGGCCTTGGCACCCGCAAGCCGCCCGCTCTGCCCGGACCCCACGGCCTGCCTCAAGGACTGGCTTCCATGGGGACACCCCAAGTTGTCCCCCCACTGCCTTTGTGACGCACAGACACCCCGTCCCCCCCAGGCCATGGACCCTCTGAAGCCGGGGAGCCGGTGGGACCCCCACCCAGGGCACCCCCAGCACCGAGCCCCCGGCTCCGTGGTGACCCCACCAGCCCTGGGGACCCTGAGCTGGCCCGGCCCCCTCCCACCACGGGGCGTGAGGGGACACAAAGCTGTCCCCAGCTCTGCCTCCTGCCCTGCCTCAGTTTCCCCACTGCTGGGGAAGGGAGGCTGCTGGGGGCCCGGGGGATCAGTGCCTTGCTGGGGCCCCCCAGTCCCAGCTGCCTTCTCGGTGCCTTCCCCCCTCAGGGCTCGGGGACCCTTCTGGGGTGCGGGGAGGGGGCTTGACCCCTCGCCCTCCCTGTGGCTTTCTCTGTCATTTTTCCTCTCCCCCGTTTTTTTTCAGGTCACCCCAATAAAGGTGGTTTTTCCTACGGTGCTGTCACAGGTGGCCCATGATGGGAGGTGTCCCCAAGCTGCTCCCCCATTCCTGATCCCACCGCAGTGCCTGCAGACTCAGTGCCATGTTCCCCTTTTGGGGGCTCACAGGGAGCAAGGGGGGGCTCAGGGCAGGGCCCTCAGCACCCCCAGCCCTCCCAGATGGGGCGGCTGGGCCAGAATCCCGAGGGCAGATGGGCTGCCGGGCGGGAGGCAGCACAGCACGGAGGACGTGCCAAGGTCAGGGCGGTTTTCCCGCTCAGATTGCCTTCCCCTCCACAGCCATTCCTCCTCCTCTGGGCAGGAAGCCTGTGGCCATCAGTGCCATGAATTATTCAGGGCTGGAATGGCTCTGTGGGGGCAGGAGGGTGACCTGCTCTCCTTGAGCCGGAGCCGGGATGGAGGGGTGGCGGGGCTGCCAGCAGGCACGTGTGCCCTGCACGGGTGTGCCCGCACGAGGGGGACACGGCAAGAGTGTGGCACATGCCCTGTCCCCACCGTGCCCTTGGCTGGCACACGCCCACGCTCCCGGCTTCAGGGACACAGCCGTGGGAGGCGGGTGTTTGCAGCGGGATGTGGCCGTGCCCCCCCGGGGCACCCGTGTTTACCTGCCTCCCGTGTTTACCTGCCTCCCGTGTTTACCTGGCACCTGTGTTTACCTGGCGCCAGGTGGCAGAAGGGACATCGCCCAGCAGCGCCAGGCACTCGGTGTCCCCAGGGCCACCATCACCGCAGCGCTCCCTCCTCCCAGCCACTCAGCGTGTGACCCCCTCCCAAATACACGTCCACCTTCCTGGGGGCACAGCAGTGACACCCGAAAAGCAGGGTGGTAGAGACTGTCCCTGCCCAGCTCCAGTGGGGACAGCGGAGCTGCCGGTGGCTCCCTCCCCTGCCCAGCCCCTCCGGAAGCGCGGGATCCCACCGGTGCCGCCAGCGCCGGCCGCAGCCCCGCTCCAACAGGGAATGCTTTGTGCCGGCAGGGGCTGCGGAACAGCGGGGCCTTTGTGCGGGCAGGTGAGGGCAGACACGGCTGCGCCACGCCGGGAGCAGCCACGGAGCCTCCCCGGGGCCCGGAGTCGGGGGCTGCCCGGGGGCACCGTGGACGGGGCGGGTGGCACAGGGTGGGTGTGGGTGGGGACACGGCAGCACACCTGGCACTGGGGGCATCGGGATGTGCCAGGCACGGGGGGGGGACAGAGGCAGCAGTGCCGAGGGCAGGGGTGGCACGGCCGCAGACCAGGGGGTCCATAGTGCCGTGAGTGGTAACAACACAGGGAAGTGACATTGTGCAGGTGAGCTCTGTGGGATGCTCCATGTCCTCAGCACTGCCTCTCTTTCTTCCCACTCAGGACTGGCGCTGGAGGGGTCATGGCCAGGCACTGGGGTCTCCTCAAGGCTTAGCAACGAGGGTCCTGGCCTTGCCAGAGCCCTGCCCAGCCTGCAGTGACAGTGACACGCCTGGCACTGCCATCTGCCTGCACTGCAGTGTCCCTAAGGAACCCGGGCAGGGTGGGAGCACACACACGCTCATGCCATCAGCTCCCACTGGCACTTTTACTCCAAGCAGGTCCATGGCACCGCAGGGACCCCACTCTGGGCAGTCTTTGGGAGTCCCAGGGCTCGGCAGCAACACGAGAGCATCCCGGCAATGTCCCCTGCGAGTCCCAGGGTCCCTGCAGAGCGATCAGCAATGCACAGCCCCTGCGGGTGGGCTCAGTGTGGGGCCCCGTGCCCGGCCTGGGAACGCTCCCGCTGGAGCTGTTTCCGCCTCTGGATGTCCCTGTAGGCCTGGATGACCCGTGCCCGCTCCTCCTCCACGATGCGCCGGCGAGCCATGGACATCACCGGGGACGCGGGGGACGTGGGGGACGCCTGGCTCTGGCCCAGCCAAGGTGTCAGGAGGAGCTGCTTCCGTCCAGCCTGCGGGCAGAGCGGCACAGGATGAAGGATGAGACAGCGGGATCACGCTGCCAGGAGCTGTCACCGGGCCACTGAGGAGACCCCAGCCCTGCAGGTAGCCAGGTGGCACTGTCCCCCAGAGCTCACCTGCTCGGCAGGACCCCGTCCCCGGGGCCGCGAGGTGATGGTGGGTGGCTGTGTCACCACCTCCCCAAACGCCACCGTGTCTGTGAGGAAACCAGAGCCAGAGTCAGGTCCCTCCAGGATGTGCCAATCCAGCTCCCCAGTCCCCTCCATGTGCTGCCCCTCCAGTGCTGGGGGTCACTCCAGCCCACCCCACTCCAGCCCCACCTTGGAACAGGCTCTTCTCCAGCATGTCCTCCTTCTTCTCCTCTTTCTTCTTCCGAGCTTTTTCCAGCTTCTTTCTCTGAAACCTGAAGAGCCTTGTTATGCCCGGGGCTTGGGAACAAGGAGGTGAGTCCCTATCCCACAGAAGTCCCCCAGATCCCACAGCTCTCCCCCCAGGAGGGTGAAGCAGGATTGTGGCTCCATTCCCAGAGATCCAAACCCACGGAGAGCCCCCCAGCTGCTGCCAACACCAGACCTGCCCTGTCAAAGTGAGCAGGGGGACAGGTCACAGCCCTGGGCTGGCCCCATCCGGCCCCCACGGCCTTGCTCTCACTCTTTTTTCCTCTGGGATTTCTCCGGAGCCGTGTCCTCCCGCTCAGGCTCCCGCTGGAGCTGGTTCTCGGTGAGGAACAGGACGTGCTGCACCTCCTGCTCCATGCGGCAGATGTAGGAGTGCTCCGACTCCCCCTTCCCC